>NC_092631.1:37842910-37947910 GCF_039555335.1 Amphiura filiformis
ATCCTTACCTAATCATACGTATGTAAATAATTGATGTTTTTGCCGAGTTTGACACATTATTTCATTAAAAAAATTATCACATCCTCATTTGGCTACCACAGGAAGTGAAGCAAGTCCCTGTGTTTCTAAGGGACTCTCCCTTGATAATATATTGCCTTAATAGCTTGTTGTCTGAGTTTTAGGATGACACCTAGTAATGAATATGTCAAGAAATAAAATCAAAATGGAAATTTAAATAATTTTGTAATTTAAGAAACATAAGTAATTTATAGGTGCTTTGTAGAGAACCACTGAAAAAACATTGGGTATAGAAATATCTGAAGCGCCTGTTATATTACCTCCTTAAAACGAGTTATACAAACATATGCAAGGCATAATATTATCGGCAGATCACATATTTCACAATTTAAAATCAAAACAGAATGTCGAAGCATTACCACAATTTAAGTATAAATGCTTTACGAGTATTATTCTGTAAATTTTGTTAATTTCACCGGTGCTTAAGAAAACTATTATACTTAGAATAAATAGAATAAACCGCATATTATTTCGCAAAAGAAAGTCAAATGAATTTTAATCACAATTTAAAATTTAAAAAAAATAGTCTGATATTAAAGACGAGAATGTCGGAAAGCATTAGCACAATTTAAATATTAATGCTTTATTATTCTGTAAATTCTGTTAATTTCACGGGTGTTTGAGAAAACTATTATACTTAATAGAATAAATAGAATAAACCGTATAATATTTCGCAAACGAATATATTTCAAATAACATTATAGCCATTAGTACTGATACTTACTTACTCGCAACACTAAGTCACTTTCGTATATGAAAATATTCCTATGTTTGGTGAAAAGTAGATACCTTGGGGCCGAAAATTGTGCAATGTTAATGGGCAATGGCAGTATCGTAGTAACACTGAATGTTTACCTTGGACACCCAAATGACCATTGACTTTTCGGGCGATAGAGGAAATAGAAACAATCTTAGTAAGTGCAGGTGCAACTTGAATATAGAAATGATAAAAGATTTTGTTACTCTTACTAAAATTTCTCACAGTTCTTTACAGTGTTTGTCTCTTTTGTTCTTTCATTTGTTCTTTACATCTCTTCTTCTCTCTCTGTTTTTGTTTTTCCTCTTCATTCCTTGTTTCTTTCTTTCTTTCTCTCTTTCTCTCTTTCTCTCGTTCTCTCGTTCTCTCTTTCTCTCTTTCTCTCTTTCTCTCTTTCTCTCTTTCTCTCTTTCTCTCTTTCTCTCTTTCTCTCTTTCTCTCTTTCTTTCTTTCTTTCTTTCTTTCTTTCTTTCTTTCTTTCTTTCTTTCTTTCTTTCTTTCTTTCTTTCTCTCTTTCTCTCTTTCTCTCTTTCTCTCTTTCTCTCTTTCTCTCTTTCTCTCTTTCTCTCTTTCTCTCTTTCTCTCTTTCTTTCTTTCTTTCTTTCTTTCTTTCTTTCTTTCTTTCTTTCTTTCTTTCTCTCTTTCTCTCTTTCTTTCTTTCTCTCTTTCTCTCTTTCTTTCTTTCTTTCTTTCTTTCTTTCTCTCTTTCTCTCTTTCTCTCTTTCTCTCTTTCTCTCTTTCTCTCTTTCTCTCTTTCTTTCTTTCTTTCTTTCTTTCTTTCTTTCTTTCTTTCTTTCTTTCTTTCTTTCTTTCTTTCTCTCTTTCTTTCTTTCTTTCTTTCTCTCTTTCTCTCTTTCTCTCTTTCTCTCTTTCTCTCTTTCTCTCTTTCTCTCTTTCTTTCTTTCTCTCGTTCTGTCTTTCTTTCTTTCTGTCTTTCTCTCTTTCTGTCTGTCTCTTTCTTTCTTTCTCTCTTTCTCTCTTTCTCTCTTTCTCTCTTTCTTTCTCTCTTTCTTTCTTTCTTTCTTTCTCTCTTTCTCTCTTTCTCTCTTTCTTTCTTTCTCTCGTTCTCTCGTTCTCCCTTTCGCTCTTTCTCGCTTTCTTGCTTTCCCTCAGTATCTTTCTTGCTTTCTTTCTTTCTTTCTTTCTCTCTTTCTCTCTTTCTCTCTTTCTCTCTTTCTCTCTTTCTCTCTTTCTCTCTTTCTCTCTTTCTCTCTTTCTCTCTTTCTCTCTTTCTCTCTTTCTCTCGTTCTCTCGTTCTCTCTTTCTCTCTTTCTCTCGTTCTCTCGTTCTCTCGTTCTCTCTTTCTCTCTTTCTCTCTTTCTCTCTTTCTCTCTTTCTCTCTTTCTCTCTTTCTCTCTTTCTTTCTTTCTTTCTTTCTTTCTTTCTTTCTTTCTTTCTTTCTTTCTTTCTTTCTCTCTTTCTTTCTTTCTTTCTTTCTTTCTTTCTTTCTTTCTCTCTTTCTCTCTTTCTCTCTTTCTCTCTTTCTCTCTTTCTCTCTTTCTTTCTTTCTTTCTTTCTTTCTTTCTTTCTTTCTTTCTTTCTTTCTTTCTTTCTTTCTTTCTTTCTTTCTTTCTTTCTTTCTCTCTTTCTCTCTTTCTCTCTTTCTCTCTTTCTCTCTTTCTTTCTTTCTTTCTTTCTCTCTTTCTCTCTTTCTCTCTTTCTCTCTTTCTCTCTTTCTTTCTTTCTTTCTTTCTTTCTTTCTTTCTTTCTTTCTTTCTTTCTTTCTTTCTTTCTTTCTTTCTCTCTTTCTTTCTTTCTTTCTTTCTTTCTTTCTTTCTCTCTTTCTCTCTTTCTCTCTTTCTCTCTTTCTCTCTTTCTCTCTTTCTCTCTTTCTTTCTTTCTTTCTTTCTTTCTTTCTTTCTTTCTTTCTTTCTTTCTTTCTTTCTTTCTTTCTTTCTTTCTTTCTTTCTTTCTTTCTTTCTTTCTTTCTTTCTTTCTTTCTTTCTTTCTTTCTTTCTTTCTTTCTTTCTTTCTTTCTCTCTTTTCTTTCTTTCTTTCTTTCTTTCTTTCTTTCTCTCTTTCTCTCTTTCTCTCTTTCTCTCTTTCTCTCTTTCTCTCTTTCTTTCTTTCTTTCTTTCTTTCTTTCTTTCTCTTTCTTTCTTTCTTTCTTTCTTTCTTTCTTTCTTTCTCTCTTTCTCTCTTTCTCTCTCTCTCGTTCTCTCGTTCTCTCTTTCTCTCTTTCTCTCTCTCTCTCTTTCTCTTTTTCTCTTTCTTTCTTTCTTTCTTTCTTTCTTTCTTTCTTTCTTTCTTTCTTTCTTTCTTTCTTTCTTTCTTTCTTTCTTTCTTTCTTTCTTTCTTTCTTTCTTTCTTTCTTTCTTTCTTTCTCTCTTTCTCTCTTTCTCTCTTTCTCTCTTTCTCTCTTTCTCTCTTTCTCTCTTTCTCTCTTTCTTTCTTTCTTCTTTCTTTCTTTCTTTTTCTTTCTTTCTTTCTTTCTTTCTTTCTTTCTTTCTTTCTTTCTTTCTTTCTTTCTTTCTTTCTTTCTTTCTTTCTTTCTTTCTTTCTTTCTTTCTTTCTTTCTCTCTTTCTCTCTTTCTCTCTTTCTCTCTTTCTCTCTTTCTCTCTTTCTTCTTTTTCTTTCTTTCTTTCTTTCTTTCTTTCTTTCTTTCTTTCTTTCTTTCTTTCTTTCTTTCTTTCTTTCTTTCTTTCTTTCTTTCTTTCTTTCTTTCTTTCTTTCTTTCTTTCTTTCTTTCTTTCTTTCTTTCTTTCTTTCTTTCTTTCTTTCTTTCTTTCTTTCTTTCTTTCTGTCGTTATTTAGTTATTTATTTTCTTCTTTTTCTTTCCAAAGACATCAGCTCTGTTGAGCAGGCACCCCTAGTGAAATATAGTGAAATCAATCAATAAATAAATTCGCCATTAACCTTGTATTAGAATCACGTGTATCAACTAATTGTTGACTGTCGTGGACAAGACACGATTTTCAATGCTAATTGAAGATAAGAATAGATTAATTCTATCCGGTTCTTGAAAACCCACGCAAAAAGAGAGTGTTCTATTTTTAGTTGACATGGGATGTTGTACTTGCTGTTGTTGTGTTGTTGTTACTGCCTCTGTATGTTATTATTGGTGCTGCTACTGACTGCTGGTGTTGTTGCTACTGCTAGAGGTGGGGGATGCAGTCACATCCACAAGTCTAATATGGGTAAAGTGATAAAGCTAAATGTGACATTTGCCACGTGAACTTAATTATCTTTTTAATTCTAAATTCCCGTCCGTCAAAAGGCTACCTTTACGTGAAAAGCCGGAATTATTTAGAGTTCCTAAAATATCACTATAAAATATGTTGCAGAAAACAATGACATTTCAACAATTGTTCCACTTCTCAAAAGCTTACCACTTTACAAATAGTTAGAAAAATGAAAATTCAACTGGTGCCTTATGTTTTTATATTGTGTCATAAATACACACATTGACTAGGATGCAGACAATAATTGTCCAGTTTGTAAAACATATGATAAGTTTTCGCAGACAATCCATAAATGATTTATTTTTTTTCATTTTTTTCATTTTCATTTTATTAGAAAAAGCATCGTGGCCCTAAGGCCAAATTGAGCAATTTTTACAAAATTTAAAGACATCAAAATATTACTAAATTACAAATACAAAATATATAAACAACAAATTTAAATTCAAATAATGCAAGATAAAAGATGAAAAATATTGCACATATAAAGCAAAAATGGATATTGCCACATATTAAAACATCAGCATGCAGGTGTGAGTCGGCTCCGGGAGTCGGTGTGGGTGGAAAAAGGGTACACAGGTGAAGGGTGCATGAGCGCACGCACCCGATGCACACACAACGGCATGCCAGCACACATGGTCCCTTCATCTCTGAACCCATACAACACCCAACCACCATCGCAATTACATCGCAATCTGTATTGACCGCTAGACAATCACATTGTTAGCAATGCCAGGGAATATTCATACCACGAGGATCCTCTATAAAATACTCTTGAATTCACATGTTGTATCCTGTAACAAAATTGGTCTGAGACAAACATAATGACGATCGGCCTCAGTCCAAAATAATTGTATTAACTTATGACTTGAAATTTTATCTCACATTATTAGTTGTATTAGTAGGTATTGTTGTTGTTTTAAATATAGCGCGCCGCTAACTTGTTGTAAATGGTGTTGGAATTATGATGAAAATAATTGCCATAACAAAACAATGTAAATTAATAACATAGCAAGTCATACAGTCGTGTATGTTTCACTATTTTTGTTTCTGTGAATGAACGTATACAGGGCCGGATTTACCATTGGGCCATATTGGCCCGGTTCCAGGGCACCCAAAATTCGGGCGCCCCCATATCTTCCCTTTTAGCCCATTTTTGGGCCAAAATAAGGTAAAGGTGTAAAATGTTTCCACTTCGAGCGCATTTGCCCTTCAAAAAGCAAAATTAACCTTCATTCTGGGCTAAAATAGTATGAAATTGATTTTTGTTCGCGCTTTGCGAGCAAAATATGCTCATCCTCATCTAAATTTTAAGTGCCTCTGCTGCTACTGTCGATCTTTTACGGAAACCAAAACATTGAGTGCTCATGCCTTCTTCACGATGAGCTTGGCCCCCCAAAAAAAAACCTGGCCCGGGGCCCCCAAAAGATTTGAGGAGCACGTGTGGCCGAGTGGATAAGGCGCTCGGCTCATAATCCGTAGCTTGTGAGTTCGAACCCCACTTGTGTCAACATGTTGTGTCCTTGGGCAAGGCACTTTATCCTCATTGCCTTCGGGGGTTGGGGTATGGTGGGGATGGATGTTTGTATAGTTGTTGGTTTCATTGTTGCAATATTGGCGCTGATTAAGCTGCTGCCTTCTAATTGCATTGTTTCTGTTTAGGTGTGTTTAATGTAAAATTCTAGCAATTTGACCTGCGGGTCACCATTAGAGTTTGAAATAAAACCTTCCTTTATAAATCCGGCCCTGAACGTATAGACTCCCCGTACTTGAGCAGCGTCTACAAACGTCTTTTAAAATATCTTATTATCAACATGTTTCATAATTATTAAAGGAGCCTCACTCTAAAATTTGGTCAAATTTAACACAAAACATATGAGTCGCGTCATGGTTGCTGGTCAAAATTGAAAATACCAACTCAACCCCTGTCAAAAACATTGATATATTGATGTACATATGTCTCTGGCAAAAGCTGTGACAACGTCCTGTTTGATTTGATTAGAATACTCTACGTAGAATTTTCTTTAGTCCATTGTAATTTTGGTCATTTCTGAATTCATGAATTCATAGAGTCGTTGGATGTATTGTTCTTAAAATGGTAAATTATTAATATCAGACATCATTTTATCTTTTCGAGTTACGTAGGAAATATTACTGTCTGTTAATATGATGATTTTGAAGGTCATTGTAAAATAGGGTGCGCTAGCTGACTAAACATGTCGACAGTTGTGGATATGGACGATTATTATTTTGATAAAGTCATACTGTCCCTACAAAGAAGTTTAGTTTCCTTAAGGGGCTGTGCAATAATCATGAGCCCTGGGGGAGGGTAAAATGGAAGGTGGGGCAAGACATTTTTGGCGAGCCGGAAGGGGGACAAGCAATATTTGGCCAGCCGAGGGGGGGCAAGAGATTTTGGCACACATTCATGGGCGCCTTTTAAATAAAGCGCTCTAAAAAGGCTTAGGAAAACATTACGGAAATGCTTTGCACATTTTCCTGCTCTCTGCGCTCGCAACATAATATCTAGACCAAGGTTTGTAAATTGTGATCCCAAAACTTTGGCATGTGTAAGGGGGGGGGGGCAAAGACTTTTTGGTGGGCCGAGAGGGTGGAAGCGATAGTTGGCAGGCCGAGAGAGGGGCAAGCGAATCCCCCCCGCCCTGGGGCTCATAATTATTGCACAGCCCTATAAGAAGAATAGATGTTACTGTATCCATCCTAAGTTTATAATATTTCTGGAATGATAAATGAGTCTTAATAGTACTTTCTTCTTCAGAGGAACGACATGCTGTATACTCAAATTGGCACCCAAAACTACACTCTGGTCTACTCTAATAAAAGCATTTGATTTATTTTAAGTATATCGTTATGATTTTGGCAAAATTCCGAATAGCGATTTGTCTCTTTGTTACATTCATGTTACGCATGAATTAGTAACATGAATCAGATGACGCGGCAATGAACCCGTTTACTAACTTTGTATATCGCCTTCTGACTTATCACGCTTAGTCACCGTCAAATAATTGGTATGCTGCCCTCTAGCTCTTAACACTCTGATCCCATGCCTAATTTGATACAAGTCATGCGTAGTATGAATTAAATAGACTCTTCGGCATACTACCAAACGCATAATGATATACGAAGGTCATTCGAAAAGTTATGACACCATCCCCACACCTATATGCGTCTGCCAGCAAACGGGGACCCTGTACTGGACCGGCAAACGGGTCGTGTTTTTTTTTCGGATTTTCTGCGCCTAGCCGGCATGGGCGTCAATCCCGGGGACAGGGGGTGGGTGTCCCCCACCTTTCGGCAAAATGACCCATTTTTTATTCTTTTTAGCCATTTTTGACAATTCACGCCGATTGTCCCACTCCCTCACATTTCAAGCCAGATTGGCGCTAATGCTAGCCGGGGACGTTGACCCATACTGACAGTTTGTTTGGGGCTGATTTTTATATACAACATGGGATGCGCTCTAAAATGCATTGTTAGGCTGTTTGCAGTTAATTGCATATCTCAGTAACAGTAACAAGTACAGTTCAAATTCGCTACATAAAGAGTAGTATCCTAACCATCAAATATTTAACTTGATTTTGTATCCAACCATAGAAGGATTATTTACCATACCATGTGCTGCAAATATTTGCGTATATCTGAACTGAATCCTATTAGCAACCTATTTTTATCCCGATGGCTCGCATCTGCCGTGTTTATAATCTGGTTATCACATACTTAGTACATCCCAACATTCAATCATGATGCTTTTTCATATCAATATTAGAAATAAAAACTATATAATTTGTATGTATCATACATGGCTAAAGTGGAAAGACAATTGCAACTGCATAAAAATCGTTATATTATTTTGTAGATAAGGCGAAAGTTTTCTAACATGTGTATACTAAAAATGTCAATCTTTTCCTTTGAATTACTACTATATTGTATTCATGACATCAATTCTCAAGAGATGATCTGGGTAATGATAACGATGTCTCCGGCAAACACAACATTATGCCATGTAAGAAAAATAATTTTCAAGCACGAATCACGTGGTTTTTATTTAAAACAAAGTCATAAAAACCATAAAAACGAATAAAAACGACAATTGAGCACAAATAACCATTACGTATTGCATTTTCGGCGCGGGAATATCGCGTGTTGAGAGCCGACTGGTTTTGTTTTCGTTTTTATGGTGAGTATGAGTTTGTTTTAAATAAAACCATGTGATTCGTGCCTGATAATTATTTTTTACTTTTACATATAAGGCATAATGTTATGATTGCCACTCCTGTTAATGTCGATCCTCTAAAAAACCCAAACAGATGACTCGAGTTCACGTGAAAATAATGCAAACATTTAATAGTTTTACATCGATCTCGAAACTCACAATGTTAAACATTCATCTCACATTCGTCATTGGATAAGCTATTTTTATATTACTGATGCTAACTAGCAATGTATGTTTTGTTCTTTGATTATTATTTCATGTTTGACCTTGAATTTATTAGATGGATTTCTGGTGATAAAAATAACATGTCTCATTGTTGTGGAATGACGTACACAAATCATGACACGGACTGCGTATGTCACTTCAGTTAGACAAATAATAGAAATAGGGGAAAGCAGGCCTTTTCCCCAAAAATAATTAAAGTAATATCATCGCCTCCGAAGAAATCGTTTTGAAGAAATGTGTAGCTTTATAGAATAAAAGCAAATGGTACTCGTCAAAATGATGAATTTTAGTGTGTATAATTACTTTGTAAAATTATTTTATTTATACTTTGTAAAATTATTTAATTTAATTATTTATGTCTCAGTTGAGATGGAATGTTGGAATTGTGTGTGTTTTGTTATTCCTAAAATGCATGATTCCTTTGGAATTATATATGACCATTTACATGTACATCACTCCATAAGTAAATAATGGCAACTGGCTCCATAATCGATTATTGATTGGTTCACAGATGTATATAAACATCTGGCATTCATTATCATGCTAAGTAGGGCAGATCTTTTGCACTTTTGACGTAAAGCCATTATGCAAAGGTTAAATTGGTATTTCCTTTTATCAAATTTGTTGTTATTATTATTTTTATCATTATTATTATTATTATTATTATTATTATTATTATTATTATTATTATTATTATTATTATTATTATTATTATTACTACTACTACTACTACTATGCAATGTGCAATGCAATGCAATGCAATGCACTGCAATGCAATGCAATGCAATGCAATGCAATGCAATGCAATGCAATGCAATGCAATGCAAGACCAGGATACCCATTGACTTCATATAATATACGCTGCGCTTCCTAGGACAGGATGACCATACAATACACACTTATGCCTGATGTCTTGTTTTAGGATATCGACATATGTTGCAGAAGGCCTTCCTAGTTGTCTTTTTCCATGCTTTGGAATCTAGTGCACCAGTTTATATATAGGTTCAGTCTTGTTTCTATAGCAGTGACCAGCGATCGAGGACACCACTCGACATAGGCAGGCAGGCATTGTAATATGTGACCGTACAGCACGAATGAGCCGTAAATTCCCTAAATTGTATTCTGAGTTACAGTGTAAAATGTGTATGAAGGTTGTATTCATCGGTAACTTAAGCTGGCGTGACATCTATCTCATTTTGATAGTCAAACGCCAATCAATAATCCTATTGTTGAAGTGGATAACAAGCTTCTACCTTAGATGGCTATAGAACTTTTAATAGCGCTGGTCTTTATTTGTTTAGGCTAAATCCTGTTCAAGTGGTGGGTTACCAGGCAAAGTATTTTGTAACCAACAATTAACAATGAGAGAACTTTCTTAAACCTCGTTGACTTGGGGATGATTTGAATTGACCGCTAATTATGACTGTTTGATATTTATTGCCAGCAATGTGGAAAAAGAGACACACGTAGAAACGAAAGAAGCTACCATTTTGTTGAAGGAGCAAAGTTTAACAAACCATAACCCCGCTTCTGGATATTGTTTGAAGTCAAATGATATACCATTTTAGAGCTTATGATGTATATTTTCTAAACACGAAATAAAACAGAATTGACCGGGGGGAGGAATTTACTGCTCATTCGCCGTGTACGGTCACATATACGCTTCCCTAAACCAAGATGTCCCATTGACAATATGTAATGTACGGTTTCATTGCTCATAGACTACATAATGTACTGATCTCAATGCTGAGTGTGACAGACTGATCCCCTGCTTTTTGCGAAAAACCTGCAACTTTTTACATGTCCAAATATTGCTCGTCTGGTACACGGGACTACCCTTTTACGTGACTCTCCGAACCACGGCACGCCATACACCCACTGTTGGGTCTGAACGTTTAAGGTCATAATGAGTAATGTATTCCCACCAGCAACGCAAGGTGGTTTTTTCTTAAATAAATGCGCCCATGTGGCAAACAAGGCACATCAAAACTGATGCTGTAGTTCAGTCACTTGCATGGCTTCTAACGAGGATTTGATAGTGCATGGATTTATGGCATATGATTGTACCTTCTGCTAAGCATGGTTTCCGAATTTAGCTCGAGTTTCTTGTCCTAGGAACAAGAATTTCAACATATTTCAAGAAAAAAATTAGAGAATCGTGATAACTTGTGTGTGTGTCCATGTTCCCTTTAAAGTGAACCAATTATCTACAAATGTTCATTTCACTACAGCGCTATCATTTATGTTTGAACTCAATTGTGACATTCAGCACTTCGTTAATGCTCATGGGAACGCTATGCCTCATAATTAAGTGGTTACACTCACAGCGCTGGTTCCAATTCAGAAGTTTTGTGTTAGCCTGGGTGAACACAATTATGATATGAGACGTAGTGCTTTCTACATCATTCATGTCAATGTGTATCATGTGCTAACATTAATGTCAGTAAGCATTTTCTAATTAGAGCGTGTGACATATAGACCTAGTTTTGTGCAGACACTCTACATAATTATGCTGTACCAAATAAAGATTTGCCATGCAGTTCTATAAAGATTGCTATCGGTCAATCTAAGTTTTTTAACAATAATTTCCTTGACAGATTTAGTTCTCAAATGAAATCGCTCCGTGTCCCTGAAAACAACCAATGTCAACATAATGTATGCCCAGACCAGACTGGGAAACAGTTACATCCGATAACCTTGTTCAGTCCAGCTTTCCAGAATGTGACCTTCATCTGGGTAATTGGCTGTCAAATATTGACAGCTGGTAACATTATGTCATACTGGAGGCATTCATTTGGATAGTTTGGTTGAATGAGTTATTTATCGCTTTCAGCTAAAACGTTGGTGAAATGGGCCGATTTGTGTAAGGTGTCTATAGCGTAATGTGGGTCACGAGACCATCTTCGACAAACAATGGTAAATTGGTGTAATGAACACGTGCATTTTTTTGTTCTGGATAGACACCTTAACATTATTATGGAATATGATAATAGACATGATATATTTTCACGAGACTGAGTTGAAGAGCCAGACTTTATTAAATGTAAGCAGAAAAAAGTTCAGCGCGCTACAATGTCGACTTATTGACTTATTGTGGCAAAAGATCCAGCCCATAACCTATTTTCTAAATTACACAGGTAGTGTACCTTTTTTCGAGTGAATGCACAGCTCCAGTTGACAAGCAATATACAGTTAAGCATGTGAACGTACGGCAGCCATGATGCTGCCTTTTGTCTAATTATTTCACCCGCTGTGTCGAGCATAAGGGTTACATTAATGAGCATGATGTAGAGGGCACATCTTGAGGGGGACCAAGAGGCGCTTTGGGTCAGGGCAGGAATGTTGGTCAGGTGGTGGCGAATGCGATATCGTCATTTCGACGTCGCCATTGGATTAACACATAATCATGAAATCTTCACAAACAATTATAATTGTGTTATGTGGTGTCAAAGCAAAATTATCTTAACCGTTCGGGGTACGACAATGTACCCCACTGTAAGTATATTGTTTTTCAATTTATAACTGTTACCGTCTATTTTGAATGGGGATGTCAGCATTGAATTTTCGCCAGCCTCGAACGTCACGTGTCGCGTGTCCTATACCGCATGCTGTTGGTGGTCAGTTATGGCATGGGTGGACCAAATGTCGCATGCCTCTGTGAATACACCTCCGCCCGGAATCATCATCTCTCTCTCTCTAAGGTCACATTGCATACACGAATGCAGATGTGGTTCGTATGAGAGTATGGCATCGAATGCGGTCAGCAGCAGCTCTAGTGGCCTCAGTGATGCTCAGGCCTGTGATAATTTTGATGTCGACAAGCCAGGTCGCTGCAGGTCTGCCTCTCTTGCGTTTACCCTCAACCATTCCCTGAACAATTGTTTTCTGAAGGCAGTGATATCTGGTGATGTGGCCAAAGTGTGATAACTTTCTAGAAATGATATCAGCTCGCAAGGTCTTCTGAACTCCAAGCTCTTGAAGAACCCACTCATTTGTTTTCCTCGCAGTCCATGGAATCCTTAAGATTCGTCGATAGCACCACAGCTTAAAGGAATCCAGTCTCTTCATGTCAGATAATTTCATCGTCCAGGATTCAGATCCATATGATGCCACCGCAAATGCTGTTGATTTTAGCAAACGAACCTTGAGGGATGGAGGAAGTTTACTTTTCCACAGTTTGGTCAGGTTTGAAACTACACTACGAGCTATTGCCAATCTTCGTTTAATCTCCTGGGTGCAGTCACTTTTGGTGTTAATGATGGAGCCCAGAAATTCAAAGCTTTCCACCTCTTCAATGAGATCACCCTCTAAGGAAAAGTTTGCACCTGAATCATCATACCAACGGTATATAGATAGCAGAAAAACCTTGTACGTGCATTCTTGCGGTCAATTTTAGACCATAATGAGCCAGATTAAACCTAACACTCTGAGGGGGTTCGGTCGGATGTGTTCTGTGTGTTGCCAGCCCAGAATGTGATGTACCTACTGCCAAGCCTGTAGTATACAGTTCAAACACACAATCTTATGGAAATCCAAATGGTTTAAGTGTCATCTCTGTGGAAGGTTTTTAATGTGAAGCGTCGATCTCCTAATACCATTTTCTTTATCTTCTTTCTTTGAACTTACTCTGAGCTAAAGCATTTCACTACTGACATTGAGAAATAGGAAATTCATTATTTTGCGTAAGATCATAGTCAAATCACGTTGAGGGGCATATGTTTTGCAACCATATCAACTGTTGGCGACCATTAGACTCTTAAGCTTAGTCACTCATGGTCAAACAAAACAAGTTTGTGCTTGCAATTGGACAGTGTAAAACATGGATCAAGGTTTTATTTTCAAATCTTTTTATGTCAAGTATTCATTGTCTTATGTGAAGAATGAAGAATATAGCAGAGAAATCAATTTTGAGATTATTACCAAAATGACTAGCAATTTGAGATTCAAACTCATCTGACATGATATAGCCTTAACTGAGTGGCGGAGATTCCGGTCACAGCATTAGAAGCAAAAGCTTAAAAGTTCATAAGCGCACTCTGTTCTAAACAAATAATATACAAGTATTCTTGTCGCACACTCACAGATAAGTTAATGCTCCGTGGAATTAGACAAAACCTTCACCTGGTTTGGTCAGCTTAAATGCCCACCATTTCGAGCTGCAATTTTGCGGTCATTTAGAATTCGATTGCCATTGAATACATTGAAAAATGTGACGAGACAACAACAAAATAACTAAATAAACAGTGACATCTATAATGGAAAGCATCATGATTACCACGAGCCTCATTTAGTATTAGTGACTTGTAGGACTATTTTGCATTAAGCGATTCAACATTGATGTTTTCACTATCATGATGCAGATACTTAAATATCAAGGCAAAGATTGCATACAACCGTTCGTGTACCATGTACGCTTGTAGGTATCTCCATTTCAATTCCATTAAATTTCTTCATTGTTGTTAGCATTAGTGTCCCTTTTTTCTCCTTTCTTCGCTCTTATTCCTGATTCTGTTTCTCGTCTCGTCTGTCTGATCTTCACTTCCTCCCTCACTTTTAATTCGTATTATCTTCTTCATTATCTTTTCATCTTCCACAATTCTTGATATAATTAAACATTAAACGTATTATCCTTTGTTGTATCTGTAATATGTTTGGTTTAATTAAATCTTTTTAAAATTTGTTTTAGATCTGGAAGTGTAATGTTTTATCTAAAAGGCGTCTAGTTTATAGATTAGATTCTTGTGAACAAATCCAATATTTTGGGTTGATGTTACGTACCTCAATGACAGTTTCGTGCTAACACTTACCACTTTCTCAAATTGACTGACCAATTCCTGCACCTTGACGGCTGCTTTCGGTTGGAGCTGACGTTGGTGGCACTGTTAGGAGTTGGTCGTAGATATGCAGTAGGTAACATCAACCCAAAATATTGGATTTGTTCACAAGAATCTTTCAATTATCTGTTTTATTGACAATCCTGATGAACTTATTTGCGGGGCAAACTGTATCAAGTCCAATTAATTATATAATTATTTAGCTCCCATCTTGGATGTATATCTTGGATTTACCTATTTTTTTATTACCATATCTGTGTAATTGATTTAATTTTAATTTTTTATATCCCTCTGCAAGGCTTTACCATGTTCAGGGGGTTTCATCATGTTCACTGGTCGTATAGGAACGGTTTATAATAACCCGGTATTCGTCCGTATGTGGATATCGTGACGATATTGTTCAGCATTCTTTCCTCATTCACCGTTCTACATTCCTTCATAACCCCTTTATAGTCCTTCAATTAAGTACCATTAATTGTCATCAGTTTAGTCTGCCACTTTACAGCGCTTATTGAGTATAGATACCTTTGGAAAAGTAAAAACAATACATAATAACTATAAAGGTGAACGACTTTCATGTGTCTTTTATATGCGTGGGATGTTCATTACGATAATGCTATCTGAATTGCTAGCATTCGTTAACAATTTTCTTAGAAAGCACATTTTTTCAAGAAAGCACAATTTTCTAAGAAAGCACATTGCCGTATATTAAATGAGCACATTTATTCCATTTCTGAAATTTACTCTTACAACTCTACAGGGGAAAATATAATTGTCCGTATATCAACAGACAATATATTTCAAATTAAATATTAATGTATAGTGGTTCCTTGTAGATTGAACCTTGTAACTTGTTGATTTTGCCCCCCATTCACTTTGCCCAATGCCCCCCCGAAAAAAAATCCTGGCGTCGCCACTGGCTGCTCTGCTATTATGAAAAACAGAACTCTCGTTATTTACAACAAGTCTACAAGTGAATGAGATAATAGCGCCCTCAGTGACCACTCTCTCCATAGATTTGCATAATAAACACCATTTTCCGGGCACCATTTTTACGAAAAAGCACACGAATTTAAAACGGGCGGTTTTTTTTTCATCATAAAAATTGCACATTATATGTGTCAAACATAGTGGCATTTCCTCTAATATTTTTTTAATAAAACTATGTTCTTAAATGATAAATATATGCTTTGAAAATATAAAATGTCTGCTTGATAGGTGACATGCAGCAAAAGCACATATCATGAACTTATTCGTTTTAAAGAAAATGACACATTCGTATGAATATCGTCGAGTTCATTGCTATTGGCGCCATTATTCTTTCTTTACTTCACTGTTAATCAAAATGCAATGAATCACTATTCCCTCTTGTTAGATTTCGATCTTTTCTTATTGAAAGATTCGTTCAAAATATTCATAACTTTTTAACACATCTTAACGTGACGTGTATATACTTATGGATTCATTAAATATCGCACTATACAAATAATGAATGTGTTAGCCGAGTTTGGCACATTATTTCATTTACAAATATAATAAAAAGAAAAAATCCTTTTTGTAATGGAAAAAATCTTATACACAACTAGCTTGTAGTTATTATGTACAGAATCAATTAAAATGTCACTGGATTTAGAATAATGTGAAGCGCCTTTCATATACACTTCTTTCAGGAACTCCTTGTAGCGACTTATACAAACATAGGTAGGCATACTGTTTTCGGCAATTCACATTTTAAACGATTTAAAATCACAACATTAAGTCACATATTCATGACGAGAATGTCAGAAAGCATTACTGCATTTAAGTATAAATGCTTTTATATGCTGTCAATTCAATGTCTGCTTAAAACTATTATACATAGATTAGAATAAACATAGTATTTCGCATATAAAAGGCAAGGATAATGGCGCCATTAATACTGACTTTATCGTTAAAGTAAAGTCACCATCGTATCTATATTTCCAAGTTTGTTGATAAGTAGATGCCATGGGAACGAAAATTGTGTAATGTTATTGGCCGATGGACAGTGTCGTTGTAAGACCGGTTGTTTGTGTTGGACACCCAAGTGACCATTGACTTTTTGGGGTTAGAGGAAAGAGAAACAATCTTAGTAAGTGCCTATGCAGCTTGAATATAAAAATCATATTCATATTCTAATAAATAACTTGATACTTCACTTTATTCCTGTAGTCTTTCTTCCTTTCTTGATAGCACATTGGTGACAAATAAGATATGTATATTATAGGGGCAAGGACTACAACTACTGTACTGAAAATTCAGCAACTCAAAGCAAGTAGTTATTGATTTATTGATCAAATATTGGTTTTCCTCATTTTTGACTGTAACTCCACAACTGTTGTCTGTGCTGAAACAAAATGACCAGTGCAGTAGTTCTTGCCCCTATAATAAACATACCTTACTTGTCCCCAATGCGCTACAATTTTTGAGAAAAATGCAAAAATATGCACAAAATTGGGCAGGGGTGTAGTACCCCTTAAACACGAGGGAATTGATCTGCAGCTAGAATTGAACCAGGATCTCGGGTTCCAAAACATGCGGCTTTACTACTTGACAATGATTGGACAGTCTGATAATTCGACCAACGACCAATCTTGTTATGTTGCGTCATAAATAATACACATGGTACAATATACTATGGTAACAGCAATGAATGTTCTACTTTGTGTAAAATGTGATTAGGTTTCGCAGACCATCCATAAATGATTTATTACTTTACAATTGGTGTTGACCGTTAGACCATCACATCGTTGACAATGTCTGGGAATATTCAAACTATGGGGTTCCTCCATAATACTTTAAATTCAAGGCATGTTGTATCTTGTTGGAATTGGTTTCAGCCTGTGTATATAACCATAAAATTGTATCCGGAGATTGTATTAACTTATGAGTTGAAATATTATCTCAATTTTCGTAACAATTGCATGTTGTTATTATTGTATTCGTTTTTCTGTAGCTTTTTTACAAAAACTGTATCTTTATATTTAAAATTTGAATTTTTAGATGCCGTTTATTTAAAGTGTAAAAAAAGAAACGTAGTGCGTGTCACCTTATGTCCACATCCAATCTACATGGTATAATTAACATTTTTTGCACAACGTGAGTGTAGTTAGCAACTATGTTAAGAATTATTCGATAATATTTTTTTTCCTATTCTCAAGAGGAATCCCATATGACTAGATATGTCCAGGACCAACTCATTTTAGAATGCTAAGTAGCTAACCTAGAGTCCGAAGTTTACCGTTTTCTAAAATCCATTTTCCGTGTTGTAATCCGTGTTGTAAAATTTGTAAATCTGTGCCATAAATAAAGCTTAAAATGTATAAACAATGATATTAATGTCATAATAAAGTGTTCAATATCGCGATTAATATGCTCTGATTGAAATATTCTCACGATATTAGGCCGACTATTACGATGTTTGGAGGGATATCATGATATTGGGGGTTCATGTCTTGGTAATATACCTTTATTTCGGTATTATTTTTAAACAGTATTTTTATCATAAAATTGACATACACAACTTATGATTGTTTTTAACATTTATTTCTCTTATCTTTTAACAATTTTTGTCACATCGTACAAAAATGTCATTTTCCGTGTTGTAATTCCGATTCCGGAAAACTTCGGACTCTAAGCTAACCCAATTACAAATGTTATAGTTAACGTTCATCGAATAATAACCTTTCAGTAGATGTAGCTATTAAGCTATTTGAGACTAATTTAGCTACATTAAAATCGACACTGTCCGTTATTATTTGACAAGAAAAGAAGCTTCTTTGTTCACCTGACATGATTAGGCGGAAAGAGGATCGTAGCGGATTTACAACAGCGTAACGCAGGGGGCAATTCTGAGTCGGTGGTGACTAAAAGAGGCAAACGGAACTACGTTGTTTAACCTGCTAGTGGTTACACCCAATAGTTGTGTATCAAAGTCAATAAGAGACATGGACGCCGGTAAACATATTTTAGCGAATTCGTTTTGGCGACATATGTCCCTTCCAAAATACCCTTCTCAAAATGTTCAAACGATCTGAATCTGACAATGTTGGTTTTACCTACTTTCCGTTTTGTTCTGATGGTACTAATTACGGTGATTTAAAGTGTCGCGGGACATCAGTACCTGGTACTGCAAGTGTTTTGTTGCCTAACTATTACTGAATGAAATGGTACTCATCTGAATACAATGTTAATGCAGTTGTTATTATTTAATTTCTTTGAGTAGTGTAATACTAACAACATTGGTCTCTTTCCTTTAGGTTGTAAAATGTTCCAAATTTGCAACAAAATCATTTCATCTAAAAGGGTATCAATTTCCTATACATGAGTACAATTAAGGTTGGGTGTATTTATACATATTTGATAATTCAAAAACACTTGCGTATATGCCAGTTTATTTTGGTAAATCACAAAGAATCGAAAATACCTGTAGAGGTTAATCTTGCGAGTGGCAACTTTCCCAGACCACAACTGGCGCGAATGGTCGTCAGTCTTGTTTTTTAACAGTTATCATTCCTATCCGAAGTAAGACTACAAAATACCATCATAAGAAGAATTCAAAATACAGACAATGTATCGTAGCAAATAAAATCAATAAATTGGAGGCAAAACAACCTAGTTTTTGTCCTCACATCGGTGTAGAATTAAAGAGTTCATTCGACAAACGTCGTGCTTATACCTTGTGCTGCCTTATAATTTGATCAATATTGTTATCGGTAATTTTATTTTTACAGATTGGTGTATATTACAACAAAACTTAAGGCAGCCTTTGGACATATCGTGTGTCATCGGAGAATATGTAAAAAGGTAAGATCGGATTTAGTATGAATGGGAACTGGGACTTTACGTCATCACGGGACAGCAATGCCACATATTACTGCGAAAACAAGAGGGAAAACTCTTCTCTAAATATGTTTAACAAAACTGTCTACGGGAACATTCATTATGTTGAAATAAATGGAAAGACACATTAAAGTGTAGTACCTAGAGACATTCAAGCATTGCAGCTGCTGCCTCAGAGCTGATTTATTCAAAACCATAATAAGGAGTCTTATTTCTTCAGAACAAGTCGAACGATTAATTTATTTTGGGGTTTCTTAAGTAGAATTTTTAGTAAAATACTCAAAACGAGTTTCCAGTTGAAAATACAGAAAGTGTATGATAATGCAAGAAACGATGATGGAGAAGTAAGCATGATTTTCAGAGGGAACACATCAGGTTAAACACACGCAAGAAACCAATGTTGTTCTTATTGAGCTAGTGAACTTGAAGTTATAAATACTTTACTTTGAATTCAAATATGTCTACAGAAAAAAAATCCGCCTAAAGATGACCTTTTAACACATGTTGATGGAAAAGATGTGATCATAAAAATAATTGATGAATTTCCCGTGTTAACAATAAATACGGCAAGCAACAAATACCAGAACTATCTGCATGATCACCAAGTGTAGCCGTGAACGGCTTTCCTTTAATCATTCCAGAAATAAACGCTACTATTGGCTGGTTGATTTACTTCTTGCTTTAGTTAGATAATGTATTGTGGCTATTCTAGTCTGTCATTGTTTTTGACCAGAAAGAATATTTGGAATATTTGAAACAGTATTTGTTGGCTGCTATGATTTGGTAGGATGAGAATGCTTGAGGAGGTTGTCGATCGGTAGATCAAGGAGACTTTTTCTAGCGCTTTTACATACATTGTACAACACATTACCAAAATATTGAATGCGCTGTTCCTTAAACAAGCTCATAGCATAATATATAGCGTTTACAAACTTAAAACTACAGTTAACATACAACTCAGACTATAACTTAAAACTGCAAGAACAAAATAAAATAAAGTTGAGGTAAACTTGACAGTAAAACTTTTCAAGGAGATGAAAAATATAAACCATTCAGACTTCGATAGGATGCTTGGATTCTTTTTGGATTGTGATACTTTAAAGCCTTTCGGTGAAAAACATATTCAGAATTCCATGCTTTAACTACTCGATACAGCGAGTACAATATTCAATAAAATGGGCACCGTCAGAGCTTCTCGTATGTTCAAAAGCTTAACTATGTATTGCTTGTAACTGGAGCTGTGCATTTTCTCGATACAAGTACGATGTAACTGTAATTTGGGTGAGAGTGGACATTGTTGGACATTTTCCTGCATCCATTTTAGCCGAGCATGACACACAGTCTTATCAAATTACACTACCCAATCTATCAGCATATCCACCAACTTACAAGATATCTGTTCCAGGACCAAACAAAATGCACCATATCAACTTTGTATCGTTTGTCAAGGATGTTCTCATGAAGCTCATTACGCTAGAGACGCCCTTAAACAAATCGGTCTATTTCACCAACGTTTTAGCTAAAAGCGATAAATGACTCATTAAACCATACTATGGAAATGAATGCCCCCAGTATGCCACCTGTTACTAGCTGTCAACATTTGATAACCAAGTACCCCAGGTGAAGGTCACTTTCTGGAAAGCTGGACTGAACAATGTTATCAGGTGTAAATGATTCCCAATCTGGGTCATATATTGACCTTGGATGTATAAAAAAATCCTTTGGAGACTAAAGCAGCCAAGAAAATATTAGAAACGTAGGAGGCCCTGTAGCATAACCAAATGGCAAGGCAATATGTTCTTGATATGGCATTATTATATAGAGTGTCTGCTAAAACTAGATCTATGTCACACCGTTTAATTAGAAAATGTTGCCTGACATTAATGCTAGCATATGATAAACATTGACATGATAATGTTGAAAGCGCTATGTTGTAAGCTTTAACAGCACTGTGTTCAGCAAATCTAACACAGAACTTCTGAATTGGAACCAGCACCGCGAGTGTAACCACTTAATTATGAGGCATATCGTTTCCATGAGCATTAATAAAAGACGAGCTGTGTAGACACAGACCGTAACCAGTCCAGTTCAAACCGAAATATAAACGTTTGCTGATCTAAAAGGAGCAAAACCATTCCAACGGCTTGGAACCAACCATTTCTCTGCTGAGGTAAACTGGTTATTTTAGACAAGCAAAATAAACCATATTCTGGAGAATTTTGCATTGTTTGATTTAAAAGCATTTATTGCTACCACAGCATTCGAGCTGGAAAAGGGTCGTACCAATAATTTCAGAGGATCTTGATTTAAAAAAAACAAAACAAACAAACATAGGATCAATTATTGCGAAAGTAAACGGAATTATCGGAATGACGACATTTGAGGAATTACGAAAACTTTGACGTCTGTATAAAGATTTCATTGGAAAGGAAAATTCAGAAAAGATTACTTTGTTAAAACTCCTTATGAACTTTAAAGCGCTTTCTTGGTTAGCACTGCTATTACTCTAATTCCTTTGTGATACAACTGCATATTTTCCCTGTGCCTGTTATTTGAATAGTTTGAGAGGCATACTGAGTGACTCAATATCTTATGATTTTTGTATGTCATTCCTTAACAATGAGACAAGTTATTTGTATCATTGGAAATCCATTTAATAAAGTCAAGGTCAAACATAAAATAGTAATCTTAGAGCAAAAATACATTGTTAGTTATTATCAGGAATATAAAAATAGCTAATCCGGTAACGAATACAAGTTTTGAGATCGATGTATAACCAATGTTTGTTTTATTGTCACGTGTACTCGAGTCATCTATTTTTTTCAAAGGATCGTCACAAAATGTATTTGTGATGTTTCCTAGGTAACGAAGCATCCTACATGGTTACAACTATTCCATAATTGACTTATTTTTACAAGTAATTTGAGACAATTTTCGTTGAAATCTGAGCATTTCTAATTTTTGGCCGCTGTGTGGCAAAAAAAACCCTGACCACCCGCCAATATTTGACTTTATGTTTATACCTCAAGAGGAGCGTGTCGCAGTGGGTCAAACTATACTTTAAAAACAATTCTGAATTCTTGAAATGAGAGAAATAATTTGGCGTGCTTTTTAACCAGACGTGAGCAACTTTGAAATTTGACCACTGTGTTGACCTTTGATCTTGAAGTGCCGGGAATTACTTTTTGTTAACATCTTGAATGTGTTATAGGACCATAAAAGGAAGCTAAAACGGTTGGTGTGGTAGAGACCTGGGGGTGCACATTAAACCATGGGATATGCTGGACTAAAATAATCGCTGATCGCTGATACACACGTGACTCTGTCATTATGCTTAATTAGGCACCACATGTTTATATTTGGTCCAAGAGCACTATCGGTGCTCGTTAGGTACGATGGTTCGTTCTATCATACCCAGAACATTTGCATAGTGCTTTCATTTTTTATGGAAATAAAAAACGATGACAATATACAAATGTTAACTATTAGGCTATGCTTTATGGTTAAATACCACTAATTATGTATTACACGGGTTTCAATGGGAAATTGCCTAATTTCGGGTGGAATTTTCTCATATTCAGAACTCTCACAGTTCAATGCCACCTATATCAGGTGAAACTATATGATTTGAGATGCCAAATGATCAAAAATTCAACGTAGGTTGACTTGAACTCTCACAGTTCAATGCCACCAATATCAGGTGAAACTATATGATTTGAGATGCCAAATGATCAAAAATTCAACGTAGGTTGACTTAATACTTTTCTTGTTTTAACGCACTGAACCGTAAACATCTTAAAATGACAGTGCGCCCTCGAAGCTGAAAGTTACAATATGATAGGGCGACTATTTACTAAAAACCATAGCCGTGCGTATGAATTTTGGTACTATTACATCAAAAATGTCATATAATGAGAGAAAATGTTCCATTTTGAAGCATCAAACTCTAAAAAGTACTTTTTTGGCTATATAACTTGATCAATTTCAGCGATTTTAATGCAGTCTTTTCGAATGCCATGAAAACAAATAGTTACTCATCGTATTTCAATGTATCGCCCAGGCCTATTAGTGGTATTTAACCTTATACAATATATTACGCCACAATATTAAAATAATTACTATAATATTAAAAGTCGGTACCAACCCGGGCATCGATAATGCTATAGGACCCAATAATGTTTGGTCCTAGTTTATGTAATATTTATATTGTAGATGTGAATAAAGACATTTGCGTGACATACTTGTCAAAAGATTTTAAAAAAAAGATTGAATGTTGGGATGTATTTAGTGTGTGATAACCAGATTATTCACACGGCAGATGCAAGCCATCGGGATGCAAATAGGTTGCTAATAGTATTCAGTTCAGATCTACGCCAATATTATTTTGCAGCACCTTGAATGGCAAACAGCACTTCTATGCCACAAATCCAGTTTAATATCTGGGCCACTACTTTGTATGTAGCGAATTTGAACTTCAACCACCGTTGTTGTACTAAATGTATTTGTTTCATGTTTTGAATCGCTACAATGTTAAATATATCGTATGTAGAGGATCGAGTCAAGTTAGTTCAGGGTAGAGTAAAGCATAAGCTTGTTGAATCACATAACATTGACTGATATATTTATCGTGCAGTACACGTTCATATAGTAAGTTCTGCGTTACCTTTTATAACTTATATTCTGTAAATGGTAGCTTCTTCAAACATCTCGTGATTATATTTGGAATATCATCTACAAATGAGACCAATGTATGTTGATAACTTCTTCAGATATTTTAGGTGACGTCAGAACCCAGATAAGATGTGATACACCGGAAAGAATCTTTAAACATTGATATGAAAATCCATGTGTATCCCTTATGCAAGATTAGCTTGATATGCAAGTGTTATGATTATGAAAACAGGTTGTATTATTTTCACGCGTACTCACAAAAGTTAGATCTAGTATTGCGATGTTCCCTGAGTAATTTAATTTGATTATTTATGTTTGTTTACAATTAAGATATGTATATTTCATGAGACATTTTAGGGAATCCCCTCTCATGCATCAAATTGATCAGAAACAATCATCTCTAATTTTACATAGTTGGGAATTCCTATTTCTAGAATGTTCATTGTGTTGCACAATTGGGAAAATCTCAAAGATTGGAAAGTAAATATGACATTCTATTGGGAATACCCACGTAAGTGATGTAATATGAAAGGTTAATGTTTAGAATTGTTCTTGGGAGTTTTGAATGTTATGAACATGTGAATGAACGAAGTTGCAATTAATAGAGTGGGGCTTTCTTGTTTGGTATATAAACAAATATAATACTACGTAGAATTGTGTTTATATTATATAAACACAATTCTACGTAGTATTATAGTGTTGTTGTGGGCTAGTAATAGTGTGCTTACAGTCCATTTCCTTAAAAAAAAAGGAAATTGCGAACCAGAAATATTTTATGTAGTCAATGTATTACTATATCGGAGAAGATCTAGAATACGTCAAAGTACGTAACTCTTCCAAGAAAGGAATATATTCTTCTGTCGACTTGTCGAAATTGTGTGGAAGGTGAAAATAACATAATTTTGGAGATAGACAATTTGGCGAGGATTCATGCAAAGTGTATTTTTATACTGAAGACTTTAAAAAGTCTTCAGTGGACTTTGTTGAACAGTATTCTTCGCAGGACAAGTATAGCAGGATATATACATCAAGAACATTGACATCAGAATTCTCAAATCAACAACAAGAAGAAAAATGCAAGCTAAGTAACACTGTCAAACATTCATAATAGATGTTTTTGATTGCATGTATTTTATGTGAATCATTATAAATCACATTTTACTTTTGATTAAAAGACTCAGATATTGTTAACTTAATTAAACAGTGTGCTTTGTTGTGCATTCTGAAGTTAATTTGGGAAAAATGTGTTTTTGGCCTTGAGTCATTTTAAACGCCTCGTAACAGTATTTTTTTCATTACTCAGATTTTCTTTGTTGAGAATGGATGTAACGAACACAATTTGAAGGAAACATTTACATTGCATTATTTGTGTGCACATAACAGAATACCTTTGCATATCTACAAATATAACGATTTGTGCGATCGCAATACCACTTTTGCCAAGTATGGTACATGCTCATGATATAGTTTTTATTTCTAATATCGGATTTGAAAAAGCATCATGATTGAATATTGGGATGTACTAAGTATGTGATAACCAGATTATACACACGGCAGATGCGAGCCATTGGGATAAAAATAGGTTGGCATATAATAGGATTTAGTTCAGATCTATACCAATATTTACAGCACCTGGTATGGTAAACAGCCCCATGTTTGAATGCAAATAAATCAAGTTAAATCTCTAATGATTTGGGATGCTACCATAGATGAACTCATGGATGGGGCAGCTTTAATTAGCATGAGGCCGCATTGATATGTAAATAGCGTATTGTTATTTAAATTTGTGCCCAGACGTATTGAGGGCGACAGTCATGTTATCCAGACGGAGAATGGCTGCATATGCCGGGCATGTCAATTTGCTGAGTGAAGGCTGATAATCACCTTTCTGTAAATAAGCTAGTATATTTCGTGTACCAGTTGGTTATAACAAAAAAATAGTATCATATTAAATATATTAAATGTACACCAGGCACAAAAAGAAACTCGTCAGTTATATTCATCCTTGCTGTTCAATAACTTGATAATTTTGGATTATTCTGAAATATACATTTTATTAATTGTTTTTTTCTTTCTCATTTAACACCCTGTTCGTGAACATTGAGCAAGAATTGACCAAGATAAGCGCCTCCAAACTCTCAAACCCCAAAATGAAAAGTTGCAATTTTAACGATTCAATTGTGCCTGTTACACTGTGTGCTTTATTGATTGGCCCGTGGTGCTTGTGTGCAATACAACGATGCGTTCCCATTGAAAATCGTTGAAATTGCGACTTTTGTTTTTGGGGTTTGAGGGTTTGGAGGCGCATATCTTGGTCAATTCTTGTTCGTTTTTCACGAACAGGGTGCCAAATGAGAAAGCAAAGTCCAATTAACAAAATGTATATTTCCGAATAATCCAAAATTATCAAGTTATTGAACAGCAAGGATGAATATAACTGACGAGTTTCTTTTTGTGCCTGGTGTATAAACTTTGAAATTTACATGAATTTGAAGAGCAGAGCTTCGAAATCTAGCTAAGTCAGGTGATGTGAAATTCTGCTGCGTGACCCCTCTGCGTGGTAGAATTATATTCATAAAACATTGAATTTAACAGATATCATGGGCAGCCAACCACGATTTATCAGCATTTAAAATATATGTTAATTAACAAAGATAGATAATAAAGAGTACAAATGGCAATTAACTAGTAAACAAGCCTGAAATCTTAAAATGTTGCCACGTGATTTCCCGAACACATGATATGTCAACATATGACCACTATTCAGATTTACCGTAAATATTTGGAGTATGCTTGCGCATCATGCACATACACTGTGCATTTCTTTACCTCCGTATAAAGTCAATAATTTATGCTGGGAGCCAAGTAACATTGTCTGCTCAGTGCAGATTGGTATTTTATTTTACTTGAGAGCATAATAGAAATACATAAGACGAATAAGGCGCCATGATGGAAGGTCAGGTCGGGTATCAAAGGTTATTATAACTTAAATACTACTTGTATTTCACACCTTATGCCTTTGTCACATATTTCCTTCATATTATTGACAGCAAGTCCTAATTTTGACTTTGCTATTGCAAAATGTCATTTAATATCAAATTAGTAGACTTTCTTTGAAAAAACATATCACTGGTGCCTGATGGGAACACCCGTCCGCCATTTCATTAAACTGGATCGTTTTCGCCTGGTTTGTGCCCAGATGTATTGGGGCGCGCTATACTCTCATTGAACAGGCAAAGTTCGCAAAACTAACAACGTTGTTATTTGCCAAACTCAATCAACATGATCCAAGGGGTCGAACATGAATTATTCATAACGAGCTATAACGGATCGATAACTGGCCTCACTTTCTAGCTAGTAAACCAGCTGAATTTTTCATAGATTTTGCGTGGCTAATAGAACAACCGTGAATTTAGTGTCACCCCCTTGATGCTACTCTTCATGTGTCGAATTTGAACTGCAACCACGGCTGGTTTTTTCTTCATGTTTTGAATCGATAGATTGTAGAATATAACGTGACGCTTATTGGTTTAGAATAGAGTAGAGTAGAGTAGAGTAGAGTAGAGTAGAGTAGAGTAGAGTAGAGTAGGTGCGAGTAGAGTAGAGTAAAGATACCATATGAAAAACAACTTATTTCATTTATCGGTGTGAATTTATCGGGGACCATATTAATTATTTAACAGTGATTCAGCAAACTAATGGCTTATTTAAAGGTACAGTTCTGTGCCATCTGATTCTTGTCACTAATTCATGCGTAACATAAAATTAAGAAAGGGACAAATCGTTTTCGGTATTTTGACAATACTAATATACTTCAAATAAATCATAAATGATTTGTAGTAGAGTTGCGCTCTATCGTGCGTATTCTATCTGTGTAAATTTACAGTAACATTCTTTGTAAGATATTTCGTTGTCACTAAACTTGATTGACAGTATCCCTTTATCTAAACAAATACTATATACATGTCTATATCCGTACTATTGTCTAGTACTGTAGCTATATAGCTACGATGAGCTTCAAAAATCTTTGCCTGAGACACCTACGTAATCTGAGAAGATAAAATGTTTTCTGATATGAATGATTTACCATTTTGAAAGTACAATGTTTATAACGACTCTATAGATTTGGACATGGTCACAATTACTAATAACTAATGGAAAATATGCCCATATTAATATAGAACTAGGCTACCATCCATATTGTGATCGTTTCAGAAGTTGGACGCTGTCATATATATTTAGCTTGATACAGCTATAATACATGTATCAATATGTCAAGATATCACTATGACAGGGGTTGCGTAATTCAATTTTCCCAACTATCACTAGTGAGAGCGAACACTCGTATGTTTTGTGTTAAATTTCTCCAGCTACGACCTTGAAATTCTAGAGTGTGGCTCTTTCCGAATCTGGTTATGCAAATGTGTGTTTTATGCAAATTATTTTATTACTCTACACTCTCAAAGCTACCTATTCAAATTTGGAAATGATCTTTTACGAGGAGCACTTAATAGGAATCTATTCAAAAGGAAGACAACTTTGGAGGTCATTGGAGAGGGTTAGGGGAGCATTGGATGACATAATTTGCGACTGTTTTAGTCCGAATCATTCTGAGAGTTAGTTTATGTCATGTGTTAAATTTGAATAATTATTTTTTTATTGAAAAAATAAGATATTTTAGTTCCGAACAAAAGATAGCGTTGAGGGCAAGATCACTTACGGTGGTCTTGCACTCAATAAAAACTGAGTGTTCAGTGTAGACGATGCACTGAACACAAAATCGTAAGTGGCACTTCCGATGATCTTGCTCATATGCATACTCATTACGACATTTAAATTTAAATTGAACTCTTTTGTCTGTTATGCGCAGCAATTATAGTATATAAATCAACTTTCTTCATATTCCAGTAAAACCATACAATCTTTGAAAAATGAACGGCTTCGTAAAACAGACAAATGCTTCCACTGTAAACCTTTGCCATTAAACACTTACGATGGTCTTGCACTTTGCGCATGAAATGTACTAACGCTTCACCCATGATTTCGATTTTGATATTCTAGCAATCGTATTTTCTACACCTTTCAAATTATTCAAGTTGTTGTTTTGCTATATTAAAAGAAAAAGTAAGTAAGATAACATTAACATTTCAAGACATAAGTTAATACAAACCACAGGCTGTGACCAAAAGTCAATATGTTTATCTCAGGTCAACAAATTACAAGATAGAACATGCTTTTGAATTCAAGTCTTATGGAGGAACTTATGGAGGAATAGTTATGAATATTTTCTGACATTAGTGATCTAACGGTCAAACTCGATTGCAAGGTAATATATCATTTACGTATCATTTTTCACAAAGTAGAACATTAGTATCTGTCAACATAGACAATAATAGACAAAATAGACAACATTTATGACGCAATATATGAAGATCGTCAGTCTAATGTTAGGTTTCTTAACCGTTGGTCAAATGGTAAAGACTAAAGACAGAGGTCTCGTAAGCCCAAAATATAAGGTTCAATATCCAGGCGGAATCACTTCTCCGGGTGTTCCGAATCATCTTTTGAAAATCTTTTAAATATTTAGTCGTTAGTCTTTTTGACAAGCGGTCGAAACAATTGTTGAAATGTCATTGTTTTCTGCATCATATGGTTAAATACCACTAATTATGTATTACACGGGTTTCAATGGGTAAATGCCTTATTTCGGGTGGAATTTTCTCATATTCGGAACTCTCACAGTTCAATGCCACTAATATCAGGTGAAACTATATGATTTAGATGCCAAATGATCAAAAATTCAACATAGGTTGACCTGAGACTTTTCTTGTTTTAACGCACTGAATCGTAAACACCTTAAAATGACAGTGCGCCCTCGAAGCTGAAAGTTGCAATATGATAGGGCGAATATTTACTAAAAACCGAAGCCGTGCGTATGAACTTTGGTACTAAAGTATTACAACAAAAATGTCATATAATGAGAGAAAATGTACCATTATGAAGCATCAAACTCTAAAAAGTACTTTTTTGGCTATATAACTTGATCAATTTCAGCGATTTTAATGCAGTCTTTTCGAATGCCATGAAAACAAATAGTTACTCGTCGTATTTCAATGTATCGCCCAGGCCTATTAGTGGTATTAACCATCAGTATCAAATACAATCATTATACTAACAGTAATTTAAACTCACACTGCAAATGCCTTATATAGCTTCACATCACCCATATCACTGAAGCACATTGTGCATGTTGTATTATTCCTAATGTTAGGAATTCCGAAAGAATATAAAAAATAGAACACGCTCTTTTTGCCTGTGTTTTCAAGACCCAGAAAGACTACCTAAAGAAAGTCTTTCTCATCTTCAATTGGCATTGGGTATCGTTTCTTATATCAAATATAACAAATATCAGCCGCAAACTTGAGTTGCACTTTTTACAATACATGGAAATATTTGCATATACGAAGGTGTTTTACTCCATAAAATCAGTATTAATGGCGCCAAAGTTCCCTTTCTTTCGTATTCGAACTATTACGGGGTTTATTCTATTCTATACATAATAGTTTTGTTCAGTAACCATGGAATTGACAGCATATACATATACAAGCATTTATATTTAAAATTCGGTAATGATTGCCAACATTTTCATCATGAATCAGGCTGTTATTCTTGTATAACTCGTTAACGAGTTGTTTAAAGAAGTCTATTTACATATAAATGCGCTTTATATTATTCTAAATCCAATGACTTGATTTTGTACAAAACTTGTGTAAGTGACTTTTTTTTTCAATTACAAAAATGATTTAACTTTCTGGGTTTTTTATACAATAATGTGTCAAACTTGACAAAAATATTCATTATTTTCATAATAAGAAATTAAATGAATCCAAAAGTAACGTCTGTATGCGTAAGGATGAGTTAAAAAGTTCCGTGAACGGATTGTGCAATAAAAAGAGATCATATCTAAACAAGAGGGAATATTTTATTCATTGCCTTTTGATTAAAAGTGAAGCAAGTAAGAAAGAATAGTGGCGCCAACAGTAATGAGTTCGACGATGTTCAAACAAATGTGTTAATTTCTTGGAACAAATCATTTCACGAATGTGTTTGTTTAAAGTTATTTATAAATTATTTGTTTATGTACATTTCCCCTCAATTCCGTCACACCGCAACAAAAAGGCACAACCGACTTTGATTATAATATATACTTACATTTTGCTTGACAAAAGAAAGTGAATATTTATCCACTACAATAATTTTTTGTACCTGCACATCGGGGGACATATCAAATATGACTGATGTGGTCATCTGATGCACAAAGATCCACAAAGTTGCTTATGCCTGTTCTCCATTTATTGCATCTCTGTTTGTACAGTCATGTTCTATTTGTCTACAGAGTCGATCTGCAGTAGACAATCTATTGGGAAAGGTATAAGAGCATTTTCCGGTCATGCGATTAGGATTCTTTTTGAAAAGTACGTGGTTATTTAAATGAGTTCGAGTTTTGAGCACTATCTGACGAATGCATTGTTTTATTCCGTATTAAGGGTATGCGATGTATTGTTGGTCGAAGCAGCAGAAAAAAGTAGTTCACAGCATCTTGCGAATGGTAGTGAGCTTTAGCAAAAATTTCATTGCTCAATTCAAGAATTCAAATATCACAGATATACTTTTGTAGGTCTTGTGGTTCTTATGTTGTAAAGAGGGCTGAAACCACACTTTTGTAAAACGTACATAACTCATTAACATCAATACATTAAGCAAGTTTTTCAAAGTATTATTTTCAAAGTGTTATTTTTCAATAATATATTGATTCAGATTATGAAAATCGAAATTTTTTGGCTGCTTCGACCAACAATACCTCGTAAACCCTTAACTCCGGGTATATTGGTTCTTGCAAACACTAATATACCAGCGTTTTAACCCAGTCCTAATTTGTAGCCAAAGTCGCCAGTGAGGATTTGCGATCTTACATATATGTCGTAAAAGTCTATTGGACAATAATGGTCAGAATAAACATAGAGTTCGACTTTGATTCGTATGGATTGAAACATGAGATACAATATAGACAATTACGATAATTAATCGTCAACTTGAAACATTTCACTTATGATGACTTATGATATAGTGAATGGTGCTTATAAAGGTGCATCAGATAGAAGCTTGTGTTTTTCTCATTACCCGAAGAAAATTTCTGGCCTGAAATATGTTTGGTTTAGACGTTGTGAACTAAATACAAGTGGTGGTACTATCCATACCACTGAAACAATTTAAATCAAACTTTTGAGTGTTTTACCTGTAGGCCTCGATGTAAGATAAAAAATACAGTATGAAGAACTCATACCTTATTATTATGCAATTATTATATTCAGTAAATAACACAGTACAATAAAGTGTGAATATTCTCGTCTGATAATGCCATGAATAGCATTAATGCATTCATTAAAGCTATATAGTCTCCATTTCACAAAGATGTTGGTTTTGCACATTTTGTTCTGCATTGTTTTATGTTTCTATACGGCACTCGACTTTCATATTCAATTTACAATATCTTGTTATTTGATATATATGACTATAATTTTTACGTATAGCAAACAACAAGACGTTGTTTTTATATGCTTTAATAATTTTGATATCAATGTCCCTTGTAGAGTTCAAGGACTAGCTTTGAATCAAGAATAGATTACAGAAATAAAACCCGTGTGTTTATTTAATACGGTTATGTGCTTAATCGTTAACTAATTTGTATGATGATATAATACGTATGTATGGTGTGATGATGTATCATGATCCTAAATGGAACATCCCACGCATAGAGTGAAAGTCGCTGATAGCTATTATTTACTTAATTTGACTCTTTTCCAAAGGAAGTTTCTCGCAATTATCGCTGTAATTGGTTCAGTTGTAGACTAAGATAATGGGAATTAATCGGACTGTGAAGAGACTTTGATGGAAAGTAGAAAACATTAGACGTTGCGAACAACAACAAAAAACTTATATAAAAAGTGGTGGTACTATCTAGACCGCTGGTACAATTTAAATCAAACTTTTGATCTGGTGTGTTTTAGTCCTCGATGTAGATAGAAAACACGGACCACTCACCTTTACATTCCATTATTATATTCAGTAAATAACACAGTACAGTAAAGTGTGAATATTCTCGTCTGATCATGCCATGAATAGCATTAATTCATTCATTAAAGCTCTCGTAGTCTCCATTTCACAAAGATGCTTGTTTTGTCAATTTTCTCTGTCATTATTTTATGTTTCTATACCGCATCAACACTCGACTTTCATATTCAATTTACTATATAGTCTCCATTTCCAAAGATGTTTGTTTTGTCAATTTTCTCTGCCATTGTTTTATGTTTCTATACCGTATCAACACTCGACTTTCATATTCAATTTACAATATCTTCTTATTTGATATATCACTTTATTTTCCATATATCAAATAACAAGATGTTGTTATTTATATAACTAATTTTAATATCAATGTCCCGGTAGAGTTGAAGAACTAGCTTTGAATCAAGAATAGATTGCTGTAATGGAACACTTGTGTTTATTTAATACGGTAATGTGCGTTCTTATAAAATCGTTAGCTAATCAGATATCACATGATCCTAAATGGAACATCCCACGCATATAAAAGACACCTGAAAGTCGCTGATAGCTATTATTTACTTCATTTGACTCTTTTCAAAAGGTAGCTTCTCGCAATTATCGCTGTAATTGGTTTAGTTGTAGACGAAGATAATGGTAATTGATCGGACTGTGAAGAGACTTTGATGGAAAGTAGAAAGTGAAAAACATTAGACGTTGCGAACAACAACAACAAAATTATAGAAAAAGTGGTGGTACTATCCAGACCGATGGAACAATTTAAGTCAAACTTTTGATCTGGTGTGTTTTAGTCCTCGATGTAAGATAGAAAACACGGACCTCTCACCTTTACATTCCGTTATTATATTCAGTAAATAACACAGTACAGTAAAGTGTGACTATTCTCGTCTGATCATGCCCCCGGGATCATGCCATGAATAGGACTAATTCATTCATTAGCTATATAGTCTCCATTTCACAAAGATGTTTGTTTTGTCAATTTTCTCTGCCATTGTTTTATGTTTCTATACCGCATCAACACTCGACTTTCATATTCAATTTACTATATCTTCTTTTGTAATATGTGACCGTCCACGGCGAATGAGCCGTAAATTCCTCCCCCCCGGTCAATTTTGTTTTATTTCGTGTTTAAAAAATAAACATCATAAACTTAAAAATGGTATATCATTTGACTTCAAACGATATCCAGAAGCGGAGTTATGGTTAGTTAAACTTTGCTCCTTCAACAAAATTATAGCTTTTTTCGTTTCTATGTGTGTCTCTTTTTCCACATTGCTGGCAATAAATGGGTGATTCTCTGAAAAGAGTAACTTTTAAGTCCCGCGACTTCCGGCGCTCATAAAAGTTTTAAAAACTTTTTTCTTTTTTTGCTTAGTCATGGACTTTTGTATGTATAAAAATAGTTAAGAACATCCAAGTGGGGAAAAATTAATTTCTTGGAGTCAACAAATTCTTCAATATCTGACGACCCCCTGAAAACCCCATGTCCCGATGTTACGCACCGAATTTTAGTGATTTTGTAGTATTTTTGTGAGCAAGTGTGGGAAGTGAAAATTACCACTGACTGGGGTAAATATCATGTCTAAGAAGGTTTAAATGCTTAAAACCACTTCTAAAGTCAATATTATGGAATAATTCAAAAATTTGTGTCAAAAAATTGCTGTCCCTTGGTTTTGCATCATTGCCGTCACATTGGCATCAAAACGACTGGAGGTGAAGACCAAATATCAGAGGTCAATAATTTGACCCTGTACGATGCCTTTTACAGACGACGAAAAACATCAACCCGGAATAGGTGCACATTGGCACTCTTTTCCTGCCAATTTTGAGGGTATCTTCAAGTATACACGCTCGTACCTTTATTCAACATCATCTCCAAACGTTTCTGATCAATTTGATATAAGTCTTATTGTTGAAATTTTCCGGAAAATAATGATGGTTGAATATGTCCCACAAGCTGTTGTGGTGATATGTAACACGTGGATAAGATTAACCCTGCTATTAATCGTAAGCAGTGTCTGAACCATCATCTCCGCTACATCAGTTGGCGTCACAATTTGCCGTGGCGGAAATGATTCTCTATAGGAATTCGTGTAGAAATATCATCTCCGTCACATCACCATCATCTCCATCACATCACCGGATCTTGAGATACAGCGAAGTCCAGTTTAGTTTATCAGAAAATGCTTACCAATTCTAGACCTTCTCATCTGTATGAATTTAATTTTCAAGTAGTGTGAAAACATTACTGAACGGAGATGATTCTCTATAGGAATTTGTGTAGAAATATCATCTCCGTCACATCACTATCATCTCCATCACAGCATTGTCATCTCCATCACAATTGTTGTTGACCTTTATTTGACCTTTGGCCCAGACAACATGGAATTTACTATTTGGAAATGTAATTGATATTGTATGTGTTTACTATGTCAATAGAAATTTATTTAGTTATTTCAAGCAAAATTATGAATATACTTAAGTTTGTATAAAAAAATACTAACAGACATGACATTTTCCGTACAGCCTGCCTCTCATTGTCCCAACTAAATGACGAAAGTACAAAATCATATTATCTTTAAATGAAAAAAGCAAACATGAATCAAGCAACTTACAAGTTATCCATAAAACTCATAATTAAGAGTTTTAACACATTTTTGTCCTTATTTCTTTTTTTGGCCTAAATGTGACGGAGATGATGCTCACCTGGCACAACCTGCAGATTAAACCATCTATAATATAGAGGGCGCCCTAACGATTGCGCCAAATATTGTTTTCATGCACTAGAGACTTACATCCTTACAGATATGTAAAGGAAACATTTTTATAATCATTTTCAAATTCATATTTGCCTATCTTCAAATAGTACACCTTTTCAGAGAAAAACCCAAATATCAAACAGTCATAATTGGCGGTCATTTCAAATCATCCCCAAGTCAACGAAGTTTAAGAAGGTTCTCTCATTGTTAATTGTTGGTTATGCATACCTATACAAAATACAATGTCTGGTAACCCACCACTTGAAATGGATTTAGCAAAAGCAAACAAAGACCAGCGCTATTAAAAGTTCTATAGCCATCTAAGGTAGAAGCTTATTATCCACTTCAATAATAGGATTATTGATTGGTGTTGTGACTATCAAAAGAAGACGGATGTCGCGCCAGCTTAAGTGACCGATGAATACGACCTTCGTACACATTTTACACCATAACTCAGAATACAATTTAGGGAATTTACGGCTCGTTTGTGCTGCCGGGTCACATATATCACTATACCAAATAACAAGATGTTGTTATTTATATAACTAATTTTTATATCAATGTCCTCTAGAGTTGAAGAATTAGGTTTGGAAATAAATGATGAAAATGATGATGAATCAAGAATAGATTGCAGTAATGGAACACTTGTGCTTATTTAATACGGTATTATGCTTTCTTATAAAATCGTTAGCTAATCAGATATCATGATCCTAAATGGAACATCCCACGCATATAAAAAAAAACACACGTGAAAGTCGCTGATAGCTATTATTTACTTCAGTTGACGCTTTTCCAAAGGTAGCTTCTCGCAATTATCGCTGTAATTAGTTCAGTTGTAGACTAAGATAGTGGTAATTAATCGGACTGTGAAGAGACTTTGAAGGAAAGTAGAAAGTGAATAAGGAATGAAGATTGAAAATATCGTCACGATATCTGCATAGGGACGAATGCTAGAGTATAACCGGTCTCTATACAACCCATGCATTTGGTAAAGTCCCCCCCCCCCAAAGCGATTCGCATCGGGAATAGAATTGAAATGTAAACACAAACGAGTTCTGCACAGGGACATCAAAGATGAAAATTATAATAATGAACAGAGTGTTATATACAAAAAGTAGTCTATAAAACATTACAGTTACAGATCGATATAATTGGTCTAATTAGGGACTAATTCATTAAATTGTGAACAATATATCACCACCAATGGTACAGGGTGTCCCTGAAAGAACTGTATCGTCGGAAACTGGTGTGGCTGAGGAATAATTCAGCTATGACCTAGTCTTTAAATTTTAGCAATTCACCACACCCTTCGTGACATATAAGAATTTTACAAAACTCTCTCATTTTCAAACCTTTCCACGGATTCCAATATCAATCGATGATTATGTATTTGGAGTGCTACTCACTGCGCATCATCAGCACATAAGGCGTCTGTCATTGATAGATATTTGACTCCGTGGAACGGGTTGAAAATGAGGTCGTTTCGTAACACTTTTATTTCAAAAATAGAGCGGTCAGTTGTCAAAATTTAAAAAGTATCTGATAGCTGATATATTCCTCAACTACGTAAGTTATTTATTTATGTTTGGTTTACGCGTTAAATACAAAAAAATCAGTTTCCAACGATACAGTCCTTTCAGGGACTACCTGTATGATAAAGGAATGAATAGAATAAAAAAGCGCAGTGATTTATAGTGCGCTATGCACAGGCACAACGCCTAGCCGTTGATCCACAAGCCTCAGCACACAATACAATGTGTAAGGAGACGAAGTTGACGAATAATAAGATAAGATAAGATGATGATGAATGGGAAGTGAGGGGAAGTGGAGATTAACAGATGAAACAGAATCAAGAATAAGAGTGAAGAAAGGAGAAGAAATGGCGAACTAACGCTGACAAGAAATTATGAAGAAGTTAGATGGAATTAATATGGATACGCAAACACGGTGTATATAGGGAGGGTTGAATGCAAAGCGGTGATATCTACATATTGATAGTGAAAAACTTCAATGCTAAATCTTTCAATGCAAGATAATTAAGAATTCAAGCCTTCAAGTAATCATGGTGCCTTCCATTAGGAATAAGTGTAATATCGCTGTTTATTTAGCTCAGTTGAGAAGATATCTATTAAAGAATACTTTATCAGGCATTTAATAGCAATCGAATTCGAAGTGGCCGCGAAATTGCAGCTCGGAATGGTCGACAAAAGCTGACCAAACCAGGTGAAAGCTTTTTTAAGTAGTTAAAAAATGCTAGTTAAATAGTGTGCGGTTTGTTAAAATGTTATGTCAGAAATGTGTGACCAAACAATTTCGTTGATCGTCAAGTCAAATTTGAGAAGTTTGTATATCTTGAAATCTGGGGTGGCCAACCAGCGGTTTGTGGGCGACAAGCGGTCTTTAACGACGTTATAAAAATATGTTCCGGAAAGACTTTCTCAATTCTCAGTTTCGTATAGTTTGGTAATGTTTTATACATGTTCAGGGGCCAAAACATATATTTCACAACCTTTCATGATATTTTATGTATTAAACATTATAAAACCCTAAGAAACTATACGTAAGTTTAGTGCATACATGTTGAGGGGCCAAGTGGACTTACGGTCTTCTTGCGCTCAGGTCTTCATTTAGTATAAAAACAAAAGCTAGATGATATTTAACAGTTAAACTACCTGAAATTTGCAATAATATGTCCCTTAGATCAATAAAAGTTGTTCTTCGTTATCATCGTAAATTTGTAAATTCTTTAAGCACCGGTCTAATGATTTGGCAATGATCTAAAAATTCATTGAACCCCTTTTCCTGCTATATTGTTCTTCGCGGAAGACAATGATTGCATGTTCGGTAGAAAAATTGACATCTTGAAAGCTGTTGAAATGCAATATGGTCAGGGTAGCTGACTTTCACACGTTTTGGTCTGATGCATTATATTACCTAAAAATAAACCTTAATCTAGCAAAATGTTTTACACTGCCACAATGCAAACAAACGTGGTGTATGTGACCTTTAACGACTGGGCTTAGAAGACTAACAGTTGTCAACGGTTTACATAGTTGCACACTTCGTGTTCATTATTATGATCTTACGCAAAATAATTAAAGTTGTATTTCTCAATGTCAGTAGTGAAATCTATATTTCATAGTAATTTTAAAGAAAAAATTATGAAAGAGAGAAAGAAATAATTACACCCTAAGCTTCGCTTCCAAGCTTCGCGCAAAGTGATTTTATTTTTAGATCAGTGTGGTAACGTCGCCTCTGTCCAACCACTGTTTAAATCGTGCGTACGCCACTTGTATTCATTCATGGGTTCGATTCCCGCGGGCGGGATCATTTTTCTTGTTTCCTCTTTTCAAAAAAAGGTTACCATGGCGAAACTGTTGAAAGGTTTTGAAAATTAGCCACTATAGTCTAAAAAAGTTATTTGAGAAACAGTGATTGGTTTCCACAACATAATAAGTAATCATATTTTAGAAGCCCTAAATAATTCCATTTGCGTTTTTGTCATAAAGGTTGCCTCTTCAATGTAAAATAAGGAAATTAAATTCCAGCGGCATCTGACACATTTAGCTTGATCACTTCACCCATATAAGACTTGTGGATATTACTGTAGCACATTGATTGGTACAGTAATAATATCTTTCTTAATGTTATTCTGCCCCACCTCTAGCAGTCGCAGCTACAGCAGCAATAACAATGACAATGGCAGTAACAACACAACAACAGCAAATACAACATATACCACGTTACAAATAAAACAGACTCTATTTGCGTGGGTTTTCAAGACCCGGAATACTACATGAGAATAAATCGTTTCTTATGTTCAATTGTCACTGTCCATCGTATCTTATCTACGACATTCAAGCAATTTGGAGTTGTACTTTTTCACGTGATGTAAATACAAAGTATGTCGGAAAATTGAGAGTGTTTTACGAAAGAATTGTAATTACGTTATTTCCTAGCTACTTAGCATTCTAAAATGAGTTCGACCTGGACGTATCTAGTCATATAGGATTCCTCTTCAGAATACGAAAAAATATTATCGAATAATTCTAAACATAGTTGTTAACTACAATCAAATTGTTAATTCTGTCATGTAGATTGGATGGGGACATAAGGTGACATGTATTGCGCACAAAATGTTTCTTTTTTTACACTTGAAATATACGGAATCTATAAGAATGTATTCTTTAAATATAGAGGTACAATTTTTGAAGAAAAAAATACAAAAAAATAATAACACCATGCAATTGTTTCGGATATTGAGATAACATTTCAAGTCATAAGTTAAAACAATTCCCGGATACAATTTTCTGGTTATATACACTGGCTGAAACCAATTTCAACAAGATACAACATGCTTTGAATTCAAAGTATTATGGAGGAACCCCATAGTTATGAATATTCCCAGACATTGTCAACGATGTGATGGTCTAACGGTCAACACCGATTGCAAAGTAATAAATCATTTATGGATGGTCTGCGAAACCTAATCACGTTTTACACAAACTAGAACAGTCATTTATGTCACCATAGTGTACTATACCATGTGTATTATTTATACAACATAACAAGACGGGTCGTTAGTCGAATTATCAAACTGTTTAATCATTGTCAAATAGTAAAGACGCAGGTTTCGGAAACCCGAGATCGTGGTTCAATTCAAGCTGCGGGATAATATAATATAATATAATATAATATAATATAATATAATATAATATAATATAATATAATATAATATAATATTCTCCATAGACTTGTACATAAGTCATTCTACATGCGAAATCAAAAATATGTACAACTCTATGGAGAATGCAAACCTGACTAATGTGTTGAAGCCATCGAGACCCCAAGCCAATATCTCTCAGAAATGTTGTCCAAGGACATATTTTCAACATACCTGAAGTTGATGGTGGATCAAATTGTCTGACATTGGTTTTCAGGGGGGTCAAAATGTACAAAAAATGTACAATTGGGGTTTTGCATGGGTAATATCTCAGCTAAAAGTATTCTAATAGGCTCAATATTGGGTAAGAGTAATGTCCTACCAAAGGGCTCTGACTGGCAAAAAAATGGACAAAAAATTATTTTTACTTTTGGAGTTCTGACCCCCCAAAGTTGGTCCTGGATGGACGAAGTTGCATTTTGAGGGCCCTATATCTTTTAAAGTAAAGGAGTTGCAAGTTTTCTGATGCCAGATTTGAATTCTACACAAATAAGTATCCCAGGATACATACTTTTCAAAGTTGTAAAGGGTTCCCTTTATACATTTATGGACCTCCAAACGTCGTCTTTCACGTTACGACACATTTTTTATGCTGACCCCTAAATTTCAAATTGATGCCACGGGAAAACGAAATGGAGTATGAAGCTCAAATTTTCGGGATTTTACTTTCTCATCAATATCTACCACCACACAGAAAAAGAAAAAAAATTGAAGAGGTGCTGCAGTGCACATCCCTGGAGTTGACATGGAATGGGTCATAATATAAATTTTGGATTTATAAAGCGCCTTTCTCCAGATCTTAGAGGACTGAAAGCGCTGTAATTTCGCTGCAATTGTGAATCATCACAATCAGATCGCATCAACTAGGTTGCTGCCGAAACGGCGCACACCTGTCCGCATTTTAGATTGTAACATCCACCAATTATCTGTGCAGCTCCCCAAATTCCATTGGGTGAAGGAAGTTTTGATAACCAAACAACTAATCACCGATTTTTGCGATACAGGAGGAAACCGGAGATCCCGGAGAAAACCTGCGAGAGCGAGCATGGAAGAGGGATAAACCAAGTGCACATGAGTCCTTGGGCCGCGCCGGGGCTTGACCCCGGGACCTCAGTGGTGCAAAGCGAGGGAATTGCCGCTGCGCTAACTCGCCCTCCCAATAATGAGCCCTCCGGGATCATTATTTTCCTGGTGTGTAATTTCTTTTAATTAAATGTTACGATGATAAAACTGTTGAAACCTTTTGGAAACGAGTCGTTAATCTTTAAAACCGATTTTGTGATGAAGTGGTGGACAAATATTAAAATGTCAATATAATTTGCAAAATAATAAGAAATCGTAATTGAATACCTGAGTGGAAGAAGGGCCCAACTCCATCAAAACTGTTTTTGAGATATTAAGAAAAAACTTAATATTTTGAAAAGTTTTATAGACAGAATGTTTTCATCTTCAGGGGACCTTCAATACATGAACATACAATATTACATACATTCGAAATTATATATGATGTTTTCATGGCAACGGTACATGTCTTTATACGAGCTGGAGTTGGGCCCTTCTTCCACTAAGATACTGCAAGTACCAGTTCCGTAAGCAGATGTGTTATAAATAGCTACAGAAATCCATTAATTGCACAAGTAGAAGCATGCAATATGTTAGCAAGAAAGTTTATTGTAGTGAAAAGCAGATTTCATGGATGAACAAAATTCCTCTTTACCCCAGTATTTGTGGAAGAAGTCCATGGAGTTGGGCCTTTCTTCCATGAAAACCATGATTAAGGGTATATGGAAGACTATTTAGAGCGAGGATTTTGGCTCATCTTTCACACACAAGGAAGAACAGTCTGCTGGCAATAAAATGATGGGTGTAACTCATTTTGTAAAAAATTGGAGTTGGGCCCTTCTTCCACTCAGGTATTCAATTGTAAAAAAAACACGGAATTAAATTCCCGTGGCAAATATTACATTTAGCTTGGCCACTTCTGAATACAGTGACTTTAGCACATTGTGCATTTGGTTTTATTCCTAGGAATTCCGAATGAATATATTAACTACACGCAAGAAAGAAAGAAAGAATGAAAGAAAGAAAGAATGAAAGAATGAATGAATGAAAGAAAGAAACACAATTTTGGTTGCAATAGTATTTGAACTGTTCATATGAGCACAAAAAGCAGAAAGCCTTACATAATCGGTCACGGACAAACGGACACCCCGACACAGACGGACTGACACACGGACACACGACTCGTGATGCTATGAGGTCTTTTCCTTCGGACGACCTAAAAAAAAAAAAATAACATAGGACAAATGAAAGAGGCTAAAACTAAAGTATAAAATCACTTATGAAGATGATTTTTATATTCATATTGCAGAGGCACTTACTATGATTTTTCTCTTTCCTCTATACCCAAAAGATCAATAACATTGCACAATTTTCGGTCCCATGGCATACTTATCACCAAACTCGGGATCTAACGATAATAGCGAAATATAGGTGGGAGCACGGTGGCCTAGCGGAACGGGCACTGACTCATAATCGGAAGGTCGTGGGTTCGATTCCCGGCGATGCCATCGTGTTGTGCACTTGAGTAAGGCACTTTATCTCGATTACTCCTCTTCACCCAGGTGTTTAAATGGGTACCGGCATTCTTAAATGCTGGGAAGGTAACATACTCGCTGTAGAGGAGATGTAGCGATCCCCCTATAGCAACATTACATGGAAGAGTCTGGCCCAATCGCCAATGAAAGAGGGATGGGCACTCCGATCACTGTTTATACAGGATCGTCTCCTTTACCTTTTTACCTTATCATATTAGAACGCTTTTAAAAACAAAGTCCGGCGCTTTACCATGTTTACCAACTGAGCTACAACACAAATTTGCAGGTTTACTTATTCGTATATTACTATGTGTATGGATGATTTGCTCAAAACCCTTTACACTTTTATGGATGGGGCACTTCATTTTTGCATGTTTTAAAAGCGCTCCATGCTAAGCATATTATGTTAACTACTATCGATATTTTTACGGTATATGTATAATAGTTTTGACAGAATATAAATACTATGATGTGGTAATGCATATCGACATTCTCGTCATGAATATCAGACTTAATGATATGATTTTAAATGTTTAAATTGTCATTTCCCGAAAATTGTATGATTTAATATGTTTACATAACTCGTTCCAATGAGTTAGTTAGAAGAATAGTATATAAAAGGCGCCTTGCATTGTAATTCATACGACTTTCGAAGTGACTTTCGGTAAAGCAACTACATGCTAGTTTTGTGTTTTTCAATTACAAAAAGGATTTCATTTTCATTTTTACACAATGTTCTTTGAATGAAATAATGTGTCAAATTTGGCAAAGCATTCATTATTTGCACAGTGCGAAATCTAATGAGTCCACACGTACATGTATATATGCCAAATAATGTATTACAAAATATGTAAAAGAATTTGGCAATAAAAAGAGATCATATCTAAACAAGAGTGCATATTCTATTCATTGCATTTTGATTAAAAGTGAAGTAAATAAGAAAGAATAGTTCCGTCAACAGCAATGAGCGCGACGATGTTCATAGGACTGTATACTGTGTTAGTTTCTCGAAAATAAATCAGTTTACAAAAATGTTTTGTCTGCATGTGTTTATATACCTTTCCCCTTAATTGTGGCTTATTTTGAGATCATGAACAAAAATGACAAGTAGCAACAAGGAGTAAGATGAAAGCGTCACGTTCGACAAAGATTCAATTATGCCTTGAGTTATGGTAGGTGACAATTGCCCACATGCTTACCCAGAAGTCTTTTCCAGGGCTAAGCGAAATTGTGCATGTAAATCTCCCCTATTTTCCACTTGTTGCTTAGGATATTATGTGATGCGATCAAGCAAAATCAGTCGGAACTCGGATATATTGATTTGGAGATATAACCAAACAAAGGAACTATTTCTTTTTGTTTCCTCTTGTTATGAAATCTCTTTAGTTGCTCATATCTTTGGAACTGGTTGTTCAATTTAAATGGGGTATTCTGCAAAATCCAGCTCTGTAAATGATTTTTACTATCCTAAAAGAAACTGAACTTTTAATATTTCCGAGTTCCGACTGATTTTGCTTGATCGCATCACATATCTGTTTGTAGAGTCATATTCTATGTATCTATTGTATCGACAATATAAATAATATTAGGAAAGGTGGGAGCACGGTGGCCTAGCGGAACGGGCACTGACTCATAATCGGAAGGTTGCGGGTTCGAGCCCCGGCGGCGCCATCGTGTTGTGCCCTTGAGTAAAGCACTTTATCTCGATTACTCCTCTCCACCCAGGTGTTTAAATGGGTACCAGCATTCTTAAATGCTGGGAAGGTAACACACTCGATGTAGAGGAGGTGTAGCGATCCCATTATAGCAACATTACATGGAGGAGTCTGGCCAATCGCCAATGAAAAAGAGATGGGCACTCCGATCACTGTTTATACAGGATCGTCTCCTTTACCTTTTTAGGAAAGGTGCAAAACATTTTCCCTGGTCGAGGGGTTTCGAAAGGTCTAGAAAGTTCATAGTTAATAAGGTTAAATTGTTTTTAGCCGCAGAGATTGAGAGACAAAATGGCTATTATGATCTAATCCTGGTAGTGGTTATTGTGCAAACGCTACCCCCCGTTTGTTGTAATTCTTGGTCAAAGTCACCTGATATGACAATGCGATCGTTCAACTGCTATAAAAAAGACGCTGGTGTGCTAGCGACTGCCTCTTAATCGAGATATCTTTTTAATCTATCATTAATCTTCAAGATATCGCTGATGATGTCTTATGATAGTGGTTGGTCCCTATTTGATTAAAGGTGGGTAACCCGATTGACGACAGCCCAACTTTACCAAATGAAAACATCAAAATGAACATGTTGGTATTAGATGAAAGCTCCACATGCAGCGAATTTTTAGGCCTGAAATATGTTTCGGTTAGACTTTTTAAATATCTATAAAAAGGTGGTATACCAGGAGCATGTACTATTCTATTAGGCATTGTTATATCCCTTTTGCTCCTGATATCCGAACAGATGCAACTCAAAATTCTGAAACAGATTATTTTACTGGTAGGCCTCGATATAAGAAAAACTCGGACCTCTCACCTCACCATTCCATTATCATATTCAGTAAATAACACAGTACAGTAAAGTATGAATTTTCTCGTCTGATCACCCATGAATAGGATTAATTAATTCATTAAATCTACATAGACTTCGTTTCAGAAAGATGTTTATTTTGTAGTAGGCCTATTTTCTCTTCCATTGTTTTATGTTTGCTATGGGGAGTCATCACTCGACTTTTCTTTTCTGTATGTCATATATATCAAATAACAAGATGTTTCGAGTAATCTTTCAATCAAGAATTTTTCAGTCTCAGACATGTGTGCTTATTTTATAGTACGATAATGTGCATTCCAGAAAATTCTTAGCAAATGTTAGCAAATCAGATAAAATTATCCCAAATGGAACATCCCACGCATATTATAAGACACGTGAAACTCGTTCACTTATATAGCTATTATATTTTTGTACTTGTAATTTCACTCTTTTCTATGGATGGCGGAAACCTTCAAAATACGCCTAAGAATACGCCTAAGAATACGCCTAACCTTAGACGTCTAAGATGCATTCTTAGGCGTCTAAGATGCAATCTTAGGCGTCTAAGAATATCGCGGTAGACTTAAATCAACGAATCACAGGACCAGAAATCCCAAACAACCAATCATCTTAGGCGTATTCAATTATTGACCAATGAAATCTTAGACGCCTAAGATTTTACACGCCTAAGAATTCTTACACGTCTAAGATTGACATTTTAGTGATGGACGGTATCACCAATGTGATACAAAATACGCCTAAGAATACGCCTAAGAATACGCCTAACCTTAGACGTCTAAGATGCAATCTTAGACGTCTAAGATGCATTCTTAGGCGTCTAAGATGCAATCTTAGTCAAATTTGCGTCAGGGACATTTTTTTTTTATAAAACAGGGTGGGTGCAAACAATTTTGGCAGGTCGAAAAGGGACACAAGCAATTTCTTTACAGGGCACCTTTTAAATAACCATAACATGCTCTAAATTCAGTGGCAATGCCGGGGGATCCGGGAGCGTCTTGGGGAAAAATTATAACCCTCCATTGTTATGGACATTGGCGCCAATCCAGCTTGAAATGTGTGGTAGAGAATCCGCAACAACATTTCTTTTCAAAATAGCTCAATTCAGCTTAATGCAGCACTTGGCATGGTTGTGTTTAAATTACAATTAGATACGTTTAAATAAAACACGAATTTAAATATTTGTATATTAATTTTCTTTGAACTTGCAGCAAAATTGATTAATTGTTTTGATTTTATTTTCGGTGTGCTGTTTTGGTGTGGCTACGACGACGACGCGACGACGACGACGACGATGATGATAAATGATGATGATAACGATGATGATGATGATGATTATGATGATGATGATGATGAAAATTAATACACAAACAACAAAGTGGAACAAACATGCCAAGCATATATTTATATACCTCCATGATTCTATTTTTAACATAGACAAATTTGACCTCTTGTCTTCTTGCAGACTGAAATTATGCATATCTGATCTCTTCAATTATAAAAGACGATTTGGCCTTGGCCCGGGGCCTTGGCGAAAATATGTCACACGCTGTTCGAATTATAAAGACATAGTTGGTTGACCTTATAATGTGTGTGCACTCATAACTTGACCTCTGAACGTATTGGATGTAAACACATCATACCCTACATCGTCCGGTTAACTTTCTTGTTGAATGGAGGCATCGAGGTCTCTTAACTGTGTATTTGGAGATGGTGTCCTTTTGGCTCAGTCATAGCACACGAGTTACGAAAAAACATATACATGAAAAATGAGCAGGGTACATGTATAGTTGACACCATAGACACATGCTCTTTGTTTAAACATTACAAGTAACATGAGTGGCAAACATTAATGTTTCATATTGCTTGCAACCCCCTCCCCCAATCAATGTTGGAGCCAATACTAGTCCGTTCCTATCTCAGTATCAAAACAGCATTGACTAGGTGGGTGCGGGGGGGGGGCGGTGGTGAAGATTTCATACTAAATAAAATTAAATCCCTCATCACTGCCATCATCATCACCACCACGACTCTAATAATCATCTGACATCATTTGTATTATCAATCATCATCATCATCAACAACAACAACAACAACAACAACAACAACAACAACAACAACATCAACAACAACAACAACAACAACATCATCATCATCGTCATCATCATCATCATTTACACTATAGCCACACAAATAGAAATCTTACAAGTCATCAGAAAAACAAAATATTTAAAACAAATTATTGTTTTATGACTGCGCGCTCAGTTTGCAACAACAACATCAACTGCTAGATTATGTTCAAATGAAAAAAGTCTATTATGAAAAAAATACCCTGTTCCGTCTGAATTGTCAAAAAGTGGCTGAAAAGAACAAAACAATGGGCCATTGTGCCGACAGATGGGAGAACATGTACCCTACCCCATCACCCCTTTCTCTCTGGGATTAACGCCCATGGCTATGGAGAGAAACGGAGTTGACTAAAAACACACCACCCAGCCGAAGTATTCTCTAACGCACAGCGTCCGTCGTACGTTTTGATCGAATTTGCGATACCGTCCATCACTAGTCACGGTCAAATGGTCAATCTTAGACGTGTAAGAATTCTTAGGCGTGTAAAATCTTAGGCGTCTAAGATTTCATTGGTCAATAATTGAATACGCCTAAGATGATTGGTTGTTTGGGATTTCTGGTCCTGTGATTCGTTGATTTAAGTCTACCGCGAAATTCTTAGACGCCTAAGATTGCATCTTAGACGCCTAAGAATGCATCTTAGACGTCTAAGATTGCATTTTAGACGTCTAAGGTTAGGCGTATTCTTAGGCGTATTCTTAGGCGTATTTTGAAGGTTTCCGCCATCCATACTTTTCACTCAATTATCGCTGTAAGTTTTACTGATGTACTTACTTGCTTATGTGTTATTTCGCCATCAATATCAGGTGAAACTAGATGATTTAAATGCCAAATAATAAAAAACTCAACATAGGTTGAAACCCGGGCCTGAGACTTTTCTTGTTTTAACGCGCTGAACTGTAAACACCTTAAAATGGCATTGCGTCCTGGAAGCTGAAAGTTACAATTACGGCTCGTAGGTATTTTATTTTACAATTTAGAAAAACTGATGCCATGCGGATGAATTTTGATAATATTACAACAAAAATGTCATATAATGAGAGACAATATACCATTTTAAAGCATCCAAACCCAAAATGTACTTTTTATGGCTATATAACTTGATACATTTCAGTGATTTTCATAATATTTGTTTCTTGTTTCCAGTTTCTTGTATAATGCAATTCGGCCGTTTGGCCGCGATTTGTGCACGTTGATAAAATCATATCATATCAGTTATTGAGTACCAGTATACTATAAACCGTGTTTATTCAACCCGTGATCATGGCGAAGTCTTCTAGGCGATTCGCTTTGGCAATTTAACTGTCCAAACGAGCCATGCACAAGGACACCAAATAAAATTTTCAATATTGCACAGAATTTTATACGTGGCCAAAACGCATAGAGAGCAGACTTAACACATCACAATGCATTAGGAAACGAATTTGGAGAAAACCTTCTGTTAATAAAATACTATGTTAAGTCACCAGCCTGGGTGGCTCACGCTCCAGTAATTTCAGATGATTGAGCTCAGTAATACGTCAAAGAATGTCTTCCAATTCATGAAAACAAATAGATAATCAGCTTATCGGATTAAAAGCTTAGAGGGAAGGTCTTGCTGCTCAGCGAGTGCTTATAATTATCAGAAGGTTTTCTCCAAATTCATTCTCTAATGACCCGATCTAAAATAAATTGAAGTACATAATACAGAACAAAGGAAGAATGGTATGAGAAAGGAATGAATATGATGAGTAAGAAAACTCGTAGAGGGAAAAACATAAGGGTATAAGATAATGAGGAAGATAATAAGAATATGAAGTGAGGCAGGGAATGAAGATTACCAAGAAAAGAGGAACTTATTTTAACAATAATGAAGACATTTTGATGGAAATGATATGGCTATGCCTACAAGCACACATGGCATTATACGAAGGGTTGGATGAAATCTTTAAGGTGATATTTTTACATGCACCATGATCATAATGATAGTGAATACATTAATATAAATTGTTTAAATATTTGCTTACGGTAATTATGGTACTTTCCATTAGCGATAAGGGTATAAACAATATGTTTTGTTTTATTTTTGTATCGTCACATCTTTTCAGCAGCTAAACAATTCCCTTGATTGAGGAGATATCTGTTAAAGATTTCTTGATCAGGTATTCAATGGCAATCGAATTCGAAGTGACCGCGAAATTGCAGCTCAAAATTGAAGCTGACAAAATTAGGTGAGGTTTTTGTCTCATTCCACGGAGCATTTACTTATCGGTGAGTGGGTTGCGCAAATACTATTATATTATTTGTTTAGAATAGAGTGCGCTTTTGAACTTTTAGCCTTTCCTACATATGTTGTGACCGGAATCGGGCCAGGATCTCCTCCACTCGAGCTATAATGTTTGCGGAGTTTTCCAGGTCGTTTCCAGAATCTCAAGTTGCACATGTTATACCGTAGTCACATAAAGACTGCACAAAAAGTAACGAAGCTGTTATAAATGCGCCAATAGAGTCAGAACTAATAATTGTGTTCACAATAATTATTTTAACATAGAAAGAAGGATTACCGTAAACGTTCGCCTAATGGCGCTTTTGGATTCTTAGAAATGTGAGAGCGCCATCCTTGTAAAATCTCAACAGCATTAAGGATACGTGTATGTTAAATTGAGCAACCTAGACATAATGCCTCAGAAAAAAAAAATCGTGACATGACCCAATACTTTAGGTCAATAGGTTAGTTGCTAGAGCAGCAAATGTTTTGGGGTTTCTTCAGGTATTCTTTCTCAAAGTGCCATTGGACTTAATTTGTAAATCGATTTATACGTTATACCTAACTCATTTTGGTAAATCTTTTTATAACATTGTAATTTCTTCATATTTTTTAATATTCGTCAGTTCAAAATGACACCCTTCTATTGTCTGACCCGTTAGCTCAGTCGGTAGAGGTTGCGCCTTGAATGGTGAATGGTGCTTGTTCGAATCTTGACTTCTGCCCCCACTTTTATGTGAAGAAGGGTCAAGAAATGTTTTTGGATTTTGTCCCCATTTAACGAACGAATATTGTGAATTTTTTTTAAATTTAATTTTAATTTTCTTAATTTTTAGATAAATAGGCACTGCGAACAAACGGCAACAGAAACCGCTGTCAAAATTGGCCCCACCTGCTACCTATCAATGCGTGATATATTCCACTACATTTAACAGTAAAATGACCTTTGAAAAATAGAACGAATGTTTCAAATTGTGTAACTACATAACTTTATTCATTTATGCATTATAAATGATCAGCTATTTTTTCTTTTCTTAAAAGGATCGAGCCCAAGTAGATCAGACCACTGATCATATAACTATCAGACCACGAAGTAGATACGTTCCAGCAAACACAAAAACGTTTTAAAAACGTTTTAGATAAGTTATATTTTGGCTTTTGGTTTAGGTAAAAACGTTTTAATAACATTAAAATGTCGGGTTAATAACATTAAAATGTCGGGTTATATAAAGGTCATGATAACGTTTTAAACGTTTTGTATGAAAACACACTACAACAATATTTTTAAATGTTATTGTAAACTATTTTTGCAAACATTTTTTGCCAAATATTGTGTCAATACTTAAATAACATTATGTTAAAATATTTGAACCCAGCAAACACAGAAATGTTATTAAAATGTTTTTTTTCAAAACCTTCTAAAAACATTTAAATGTCGGGTTATATAAAGGTCATGAAAACGTTTTTAAAACGTTATTGAAAATATTTTGGGCAAACATTTTTCGCAAAATTTTTTTTCAACCCCAAAATAACATTTTGTTTAGAATGTTTTGTATCAAGTTTTCAAGAATGTTTTTAGAATGTTATTAAAACGTTTTTATACCTATTTGTATGGCGATCATTACGATCACGCTATTTAGGTATGCCTTTTTTTGTGTACTGATTGTTTCGATCGTGGTTCATTATTTAAGCGCGTGATCCCGTTGACATAGTAATATTACGTAACTTCGATACCGGGCTTCGATACTGAATAGTTGTTGAGTGCACATAATATGGAAAGCCATTGGGGTATTGTGTGCCTTCCAAAGCGCCTTATAACATGTTCTCATTGTGTTGTGGAATCCTAGCCAGTATATTCAATGATAGCTATAGAGGCCTTGCGTTTATCGATTTGCTCCAAACAAGGGATTTGAACCGGTTTCTTCCCGGTAATCATGGCGCAGTGCAGTCCATTCAATCAAATGTTGTCATCAACCTATTTGATCGTAGTGCATTTTGTTATGTGTGTGAGACGAAATGTCGCGGTAGATGCAATCATGCTTTTGTTGAATGCATTTGAGTATTCCGCCATATTTGCGTCATATGCACAGCCTCTATTCAGTTGGTCGTTGAATGATTTTGTTCGTTCACTCATTCAAATTTTATTCATATCATTTGAAGACTGATCCTATTATGATACATCCTCCGTGGAACAGTTTCAAACAAATATAGCTAAGGATTATTGGGACAGAGGTTATCTTTGAATCCTCTTAGAGGGCTATCATTTTTTCGGAAGGGGGTCTAAAATTTACAAAAAGTCTGCGTCTATTTCGGCAACAAAAATTGTATGATCCCAAACCCCAAAATTGTATTGAAATCAGTCTTTTTGTATAAAATAACACACTTTCTGTGGTCATCGTGTGACTCCCTACATTTTGGTCATAAAACATTTTTTGACCCCCTCCTATTATTCTTTCCAAGACTTTGTGACCCCCGTATATTTGGGACCCCCCCTTTCGAATAAAATGATATACCTCTTATGACCACTGATGCATAGGCAAGGACACTCGCGCGAATTGAAAGACTTGTCGCACGCGACAGTTCGTCTCACACACATAAGAAATGCCTATACAATCAAATAGGTTCATTACAACATTTGAATGAATGGATTGAGTTACTCTAAAATGAAACGATAAAAACAAAGAATCATGAAAAAAGACACCTACAAGATAAAATAATAAAATTATATAAACAATGTTAAAGATAAAATCAAGAAAATAGAGAATAACATTTCCTCAAATCAGAAAAAAACAAACATTGACAGACATCATAATCTGTCAGAAATTACTGCATGAGATTCGAACCATCAATCTTCTCCACAAGTTCTCTTTATCCTCGCACTATAGTCTGATGCTCTGCTCACTGGGCCACAACGTATCAGGTGAATGATTACCGCATTATCTAAGTTTGTTCAATCTTGTTCATAATGTATGTGTCGATAGGTTTCACCCTTTAACTACACGTACCCGTAATGATCAGTGATAATAGTTGGCTTTTACAGGGATGGCGCTCTCTCATTTCCATGAACTCCATAGCGCCATTAGGCGAACGTTTACGGTATTTATTTACGCGCATTTTGATACCCCATTTGTCCAATTTCGTTCTATATTAAGAACACAGCAGTGCTTTTAAAGAGAAATATTCGAATTTAAAGGTTTCAACTATTTGTACTGATTTGAAGTCAGCGCGAAGATAATGGAGGGTTTTACGTGCCACAATGCTTGCGTAATAACCATTGATTGCTGTAAACTACAGCTTTTAAATTCGAGTATTTTTCCTATAAAAGCACTATACTGTGTTGTTAATATTGAACGACATTTGACAAATCAAAATGCTCGTAAATAAATCGTCCTTCTTTCTATGTAGAAATATTGTCGAAACAATTATTAGTTCTGAAGCTATAGGCGTATTTATAACAGCTGCGTTACTTTTTGTAAAACGATGTCCAATGTCTTCCTCGAACTGAAGACATTACATATAGTATAAGCTAAAGCTAGTATGCGACCTATCAAACTTCCTGAAATTCGCAATGTGTCCTTATGGTCCATGAAAGTTCTTCTTCGTTATTATTATAAATTTCCTTGTATGGGTTTACTGATTTGGTAATGATCTGAAAATGTTGTATATCTATCACAATACCACTTCGCGTTATTTTCCTGCTATGTTTTTTCTTCGTTCATGTACGAAATACAATGACATGAAAATATCGTTATTCGGTAGAAAGAAATTGACATCCTGAAAGCTGTTGAAATGCAATTATGGTCAGGGTAGCTGACTTTCACACTTTTTGCTCTGGTGCTTTTACATTATTTAAAAATAAAACCTTACCAGCAAGCTGCATGTTTTACACTATCAATGCAAACAAACGTGGTGTATGTGACCATTAACGCGACTGGGCATAGGAGACTAACAGTCGCCAACAGTTTACATAATATCAAGCCGTATGCTCATCAACGTGATTTGACTATGATCTTACGTAAAATAATGAAAGTCGCATTTCTTAATCAGGAGTGAAATCAGAAGTTCATAGTAATTTCAAAGAAAGGAGATAAAATAAGAAAGAAACTAAGAGAGACAGAAAGAAAAAAGGTTGATTTACAGATTGTGGGGGCTACCGCCTCTATGCTGCACCTGGATATTGATGTTGGGAGAATAATAATAATAATAATAATAATTTATTCTTATATAGCGCATTACATCAAAGACCACAAGGCGCTTTACAATTAAAACATGTGTACATAAAAACAAAATACCCAATGAATTATAAATATACATCATTAAGAAATGATAAAAATGAAATAGGCACACGATGAACATTGCACAAAAGGGATTGCACGGAAAAAATGCATGCAAAATGAGCAGAGAAACAACTAAGTGAAATGTTCAAAGTGACGGCATAAGCAATAAAAGCAAAATAAGTTTAACCAAACAACAATTTTATATAAACAAAGGCAATATACTGCAAACAAATATCAGAGATGAAATTAGAATCATAAAACACATTTTTTTTTTTTTTTTTTTTTTAAACGCCAAGCTGTACACTACATTGATAACACGAGAGTAGAAAACAACAAAAATTAAAATGAAGTATACAGCGAAGCAATTAAACACATGATCGAATCAATGCAATATCAAAAATGGCAAAACACAAATCAAATTGAATATGAAAAATTCCAAACAAATGGATACTTTTAACGCAAACAATACCAAAAGTGGTGAAGCAAACATATTTACACCAGGTATAATACTCAAATGAACAGAGCAATCACGAGATCAACCAAGAAAATAACTTTAGTTATACGAGGTGTAGGCAAAATATTATGCGAAACATATTGCACACTTTTTTAAACATAATTAATAACCAAAATTGCACAAATATTAATAATCCAATAATATCAAAATATCAACAAACAATACCAAAGTGGCGAAGCAAACATATCAACACCAGGTATAATGCTCAAATGAAAAGAGCAAGACACATCACGAGAGCAACCAAGAAAAAATAACTAAAACGATTTGTAGACAAAATATTATGTGAAACATATTATTGCACATTTTTTAAAAACATAATTGATAACAAATATTTTCATAATAATTAATAATACAATAATATCAAAATATCAACAAACAATAACAAAGTGCCGAAGCAAACATAATTATCTACACCAGGTATAATGCTCAAATGAAAAGAGCAAGATACGACACGAGAGCAACCAAGAAGAAACTTGAGTTATACGAGGTGTAGACAAAATATTATGCGAAACATATTGCACACTTTTTTAAACATAATTAATAACAAAACTTGCATAATAATTCATAATACAATAATATCAAAATACAATGTAATAGTTCAGACAATGAGTATACAAGATCCAAATGATGAAAAAATTTGCGAGTGACACGAAGATACACGAAGCACAGAAAATGATGGCAATGCTAACATGATGCAGAACAATGACGTTATTAACTAGAGGAGAGGTTACTAGCACTTCACTCTAGTTAAATCAGAATAATATTGCGAAAATTAATCAGAAGCAGATGGAATGATATACTGTATGCAAAATGAAGCGATAAGTGACACAAGGGAGAGGTTGCTAGCACGTCACCCAAGTGTTGTGGTGATGGTTAATCCACGCAAAACTGTGAGCAAACATAGTAGATGACGAAATCATAGACAAAAACCACCAGGGAGAGGTTACTAGCACTTCACCCTGGTGTGATACACTAAATAATGCATAAAAGAGCTCCATTTATAAATTCGCGAAAAGCAAAAACATATCAAACATGAAAACATTGGCGAAAAAGATGTGTCTTTAATCTTGACTTGAACATTGGCAGAGATGTAGCTTGACGGACATCTGCGGGCAGGCGATTCCACAGAGTTGCTGCAGCGACTACAAAGGATCTATCACCGTAGAATTTCGTGTTTGAGCGAGCGAGTTGGAGACGTGTTGCACATGACTACTTTTTACATTAAACAAAATCCTTTAGGTGAGATGATACTTCAAACAGAAACCATTCCGACTTTTAAAGGATGTGTGGATCGTATATCCTGCTAACACTACTCGATACAGGGAGTGAAATATGTGACGTCTCATGTCAAAAACCAGACACTTTTGGGCAGGATCGTAAGTGGAGAAATATCCAAAAATCTGCCCGGGGCTGATTTGTTCACAATTTGGGTTTGTTGCGAATTTGCGATGTTGTTAATGTTTAAAATATTGTCTGATAGTTTCAGATCGGAATGTAACTGGCATCTTGTATTTTTTGAGACATTTTTCAAGGTAATTCCTACTCTCAACATTGTCAATAATATTTCCAAGGACCAATTGTATAATACCATAACTTACGAACTCAATATCTTTGCTTAAGAATGTCCGATTTCATTGGGGAAAACGGCGTCGTCATGGTTTTGGAGCAACATATCTCTATATTTAAGATATGTAAAAACCCCAAAATTGATAACCTGCCCAAAAGTGTCTGGTTTTGAAATGGGACGTCACATATTATATCGTTGATGGGGACCGTCCGTTAGTGCTTCCCGTATGTCCAAATGCTTTAATCTGGGAGCTGGGTGAAATTGGCATTGTTTCTTAATTGTCTACGTGATCTGATCTCTGCTGGGAGGAAGCAACTTGATGGTCCGATCAGACTTGGACAATGAACAGTTCTTTACAGAACTCAAAGACAATCTTCATTGATACAGCATTGTTATTTATTGTGTCTGCACTAAACTAGGTTTATGTCAACCGGTTTAATTAGAAAAAGTTGACCGACATTAATGTTAACACATCATAAAAATTTACATGAATAATGTTGAGAGCACTATGTGTTATTGTCAGCTTTAACATCACTATTTGTGTTCAGCTAACACAAAACTTCTGAGTTAGAACCAGCGCTGTGAGTGTGAATGTAACCACTTAATCACGAGGCCTAGCGTTCCCATGAGCATTAATAAAAAACAAGCTGTGCAGACCGTAACCAGTCGAGTTCAAACCTAAATGAGAGTTCTGTGGTGAATTGAACAAACGTTTGTAGATAATTGGTTCATCTTATAGGAGCACTTTCGGCTACAATGGGCACACACACATACACACAAGTTCTCACTATTCTGGAATATTTATATAGTTTTCGCACATACAGTGAAGCTAAAACTATGTTAACGTATAGAAAAACAGCTTCAAACATGCCGACATTCTTGCCAACTGGGCAAGGAACTCTGCGCGTTCAAGGTAGCTGCATTCAAAAAGCAAATAATGTTTGTACGATAAAATACGATAAAATACCATAGGCTACTATAAATCCAATCACTATGGGATCCCTCGCTAGAAGCCACGCAAGCATTGTGGAACTATATAACTCGTACTTAATGCTCAAGACAAAGTGCGCTATAAGGCCGCCCTTGAGCTTTAAGGACAGAATGATTCAATACGATTTTTATATTGATAGAACTGCGAGAGCCTTTGAGATGAAAGTCAACATTTCAAGTCCGTATAGAATTTCTACACAAAGATCTGTGCGTAACTTTACTTGAAAATACTACTGTGAGTCAACCACGCGAGTGAAAAATAAGTGAAATAAGATTCGACTTGTTAAACAAATGTGTAAGATTGGCGTTATCTGTAGGGGACATTAGGTGTCTTATTGGAATGCTAACATGCTATCTTAAGTTTGCTCTCAAACATTAGAACGCGTCTGGATATATGAGCAGGGAAAATGTACAAAGGCGTTGTTTTTGTGAAAAAGGACAGTAAAGTTAAATATTTACGTACTCAGGAAATTCACATTATCACATTGTACTATTCTTATACAGGCTGCCTCATCAATTATTTTTTTACCAATTTTCATAGACTATGAGCGAGAATGTAATTCAAAATGAAAATATAAGATCCACCTTACAAGTAAAAACTTGATTAAAGCTATTGATTGTGGTAATTGCAAGAGATTCAAAGTTGTATTTGGAAGAAGTTGGCCCATTACAAGTTTTGCATAGAAAATAGTACATTCTTCTTCTTCTTCCTTATAAGTGCCTCCCTCATATGTATGAGTATTATCGCACTGCGTACAGACAAGCTGTACTTATTTTTTTACTCTGGAACCTAGAGTAGATGAGTGTATTTTGAAGTACAGTCAACATGACCGGGATGATCCCTGCTCTTTTCGAATAGCCTGTGACGTTCTTTAACGTGCACACTACATTAATGTGAGAAAATATGCATGTACACGGGACCGACAGCTAAAAGTGCCCTCCGAAGCACTAAGCAAGTAGAGTGAAGTGTCTTGCTCAAGGACACAAAGAGCCGGACCTGGGATTCGAACCCTTGACCCTTGGGTTCACAGTCCTATGCCTTAACCGCTAGGCCACGCTCTCCTATAGTGCAGTCTATAAGCATTAGGGTTTAAGAAAGCGTACATTACATGTTGCCAATGGCCATTTTCTTTTAGGAAAGCGTGCATGACATGTACTCTATGGACATCCTGGCTTAGGAAAGCGTGCAGTACGCATGGTACGGGACGACAAATGAAGCTAGTAGAGCTAGTCTCTACTAGCTTTATGGACGATATTTCACGCACCCAGCTGCAGACGATAGGACATCTAGCGTCTTGAGCTGGACACTTTAGCCGCGATTCTAGCCCATTAGAAATGGTCGAAGAAATGGAAAGGTACGTTTTATTGACATTTTCCAAGCTTGTTTTTACAAACCGTTAGAATTTGAAATGAGATCGTAAATCGTATGAGAAAAGTCATGAGCATGACCGTATGGGTATGCATGCATGGTTGAGGCTACTATGACTGCCGAATTCGTGGGAACCTTCATCATGCCGTGTGTAGTAGAAAACGGGGCCCGAAAAACGGGGCCAAATCTGTTTTTCAAATTCTAACGGTTTGTGAGTTATTGAAAAACAAAAGTGGGGAAAAATGTGAATAAAACATACCGTTCCATTTCTTCGACCATTCTACAGGCTAGAATCATTATGTACTGCATTCTGGCCCATCAAAGCGTGTATTACACTGCAGTCTATGAGTGTCCCGGCTTGGGAACGCGTGTATTATGTGTAGGTATGGTCATCTTTGTCTAGGACAGCGTGCATCTTTGTGTTAGACAGGGTTAATTATATAATTGTCAAAGGGTATTTTGGCCTAGTAGTCATGCAGTAGGCCCTACATAAATATACTAGAGGGTTCAAAAAAGTAACTCCCAAAAACTACAAAACATTTCTTTGAGTGATTTGAAAAGCCTGTGAATAGAGGAATCTTTTTGCTACCCTCCCAAAGTTCTCAGTTTTCAAAATCATTCTTTTGGTCAAAAATAATCACATTTTCCAAAAATGATGCTTTCAGAAAAAGTTTCATTTTTCAACAACCTATAGGTGTACTGTGCAAAAATGTTCGCAATTTGAAATGACGTTTTGGATAGTCCTATAGTTACCTAATAATGAAATGATCGCTTAGAATTTTTAACCTATGCATTTACATTAACCATGTTAACACTGAAAGTGTAATGGCACAAACATGAATACCAGCTGTTTATACACAGCTGCGTATCAATCAATAACCCGTAAACAAGCAGCCGCTATTATTTGCCCGAAAAACTCACTTTTTTTACTGATTTTGAGGCCAATTCTTAACCGTTTTCAACCAAATAAATACCAGTCTATTTTTTTATATAATAAAGCCTGAAGAAGGTACGCTTGGTACCGACAATTTGCTGCTAAAGTATAACTGTTTCCCGTCTCCTTTCGTTTTATTTGATTTTATTTCACGGGAGTGTATCTTTATAGATCCAGTTTAAGTATGTGTGTTTTGTCAACCATCTGTCTACAAACAATCAATAAGTATGGTGCGATTATGGAGAAAGTTGATATTATTTGATTCATGGAGTGATATATTATTTAAAAGCTATTATGTTGTTTTCGACATAGCTTTCCAATAATAAAAAAGGGATGTTTCTAATAATTTTAAAGGATCTTAATCTAAGAAAACGTGCAGGATGAAATTCCGGTATATAAAAAACCCATATATATAAAAAAAAACCCCGTAATATATTGAACACTTTTCACACTTTGAACAGATTTCATGATTTGAAGTAACTTCAACTGAGTCATAAATAAGAAAGGTAGATAATCTGACCAAATAAATATTATTATTTTGACGAGTACCGCATGTGTTTTACTCATTAAAGCTACATTTTTCTTTAAAGCGATATCTTAGTTAGCGCTGACGTTACTTTAATTCCTTTGGATACAGCGGTGTTTTCCCTTGCCTCTGTTATTTGAATAGTTTGAGTGGCATACTGAGTCAATCAAAATATCTCATCATAGTGTTTTTGTACGTCATTCCTCAACAATGAGACATGTTATTTTTATCACTGGAAATCCATTTAATAATGTCAAGCATAAACTAATAATATAGGAACAAAAGTGCATTGTTAGTTTGCATCAAGAATATAACAATAGCTTAGGGAGGACAGTTTTTATGGTCTACTTAGCTCAGCAATGCTTTGCTGTCTTCGATAATGGTTCATGTACGCTAGAGCGTTCGATAGGAACAAGCGAACAGTATACGAGTTTGCTGATATCTATCGGAGCGTTCAGCAGAACAGCAGGATTATAGACACGGTCGATGGTAAAACCAAAATCAATTTCCTTTGTGTTCAGTAAGTACATAACTACCCACTCATCACCTACTCAAGTGGTCATTAAATAAACATGTCTCGGGTCGTGTCTGTGGTCAATAGAAAGTAAATAATGTGTGTAAGTTTATGTTTACATAAAGTGGTGTAATTAGGTTTCAAGGGGTTGTTAATTCAAGCATGGTCGTAAAATTGATTCGATCGATATTTTGGTCAATGCGTTGTATCGGAGCAGAGTTGTCAATTGAGCGGAGCCTAAAAGAGTTTGCTACAGGCTTTAATGGGTTTGGGCTTTGATAAAAGCCAGGTACCTCTCCGATACAATGCGCTATCGAAGACAGCAAAGCATTGCTGAGCTCAGTAGACCATAAAAACTGTCCTCCCTTATCCAGTGGTTGATGCAAGGTAATTGTTAAACATAATGAGTTTCGAGATCTATAAACCAATGCTCATCCTTGTTGTTATTGAAGAGATCGTCACAAAAGTTAGATGTAGTACCTATATCATTACCCAGATCAACTCTTGGTTGTCATGAATACAATTATCTTTCCAGGAAAACATTGACCTTTGTATACACACAATACAATACCTTCGCATATCTGCAAATATAATGATTTGTGCATTTGCAACTGTGTTGCTACTTTCTCCGAGCATGATACATACAAATTATGTAGTTTTTATTTCTAATATTGATTTGAAAAAGCATCATGATTGAATGTTGGGATGTACTTAGTATGTGATAACCAGATTATACACACGGCAGATACGAGGCATCGGGATGAAAATGTTGGTAATGGGATTCAGTTCAGATCTATGTCAATATTTGCAGCACCTGGTATGGTGACAGTCCTATGTTTGGATACATATAAATCAAGTTAAAGCTTTGATGATCGCGATACTACTCTATTGTGGCGAATTTGAATTGCAACCACCCTTGTTGTACCAAATATATCTTGTTTCATGATTTGAATCGACACAACTGTTAAATATAGCTATAGTTGGCAGAGTCAAGTTGGTTTAGAATAGAATAGAATAGAATAGAATAGAATAGAATAAGAATAGAATAGAATAGAATAGAATAGAATAGAATAGAATAGAATAAGAATAGAATAGAATAGAATAGAATAGAATAGAATAGAATAGAATAGAATTGAATAGAATAGTATTGCATATCATAGTATAGAAAAGAATTTAATAGAATAGATTAGAATTAAGTTAGCTCAATCGATATGGCGTTCGACTGTGGTGCGAGATGTTGCGGGTTCGAACCCTGGCGGTGCCTAGTACGCTCTCGTGGAAAATTGAGTTAGCTTGAAATTCCCCTGGACAAGGAACTTACTGCTAATTTGTCTCGTTGTAACCCGTACGAAACTCGAGGAGCTGATCCTGGTTATTTGTGGAATGCCTAGGGTGTGCGCTCTTGAAGCAGCAAAATCCCTGAATTGTGTTTAATGGTTTATGTGGGGCCGAAGTGGTCAGGGACAACCTGTAAAAGTGTGCTGAGGCTTGTGGATCAACGTCTAGGCGTTGTGCCTGTGCGTAGCGCACTATAAATCACTGCGCTTTTTTTTAAAGAATAGATTACAACATATTACAATAAATACACTAGAATAACGTTGAGTTGAGTAGAGTTGAGTAGAGTTAAATAAAGCAGTACAGAGCATATAAAGTTTGATTGAGCGTGATTATCGTACAGGATACATGAATGAGACCAAAAGGAAGTGTATTTTATACTTTACACATTTTTTATATTTCTTAAGTAGAGTGCCAATTGGAACCGGTGGCTTGTCTGAAGGAAGGAGTAATATTTAGATTATTTTCTCTCATTCCAGAAATAATATACGTATAATATCTGTGTAAAGTTATCGTAACATCTTAAAGTAATTTATGTTACTACTTCTGCTGTATTGACAGTTTTAATACATATTCTATTACTCTCATGACCCATTATTAGAACTCACGCATTGTGATTGGTCAAAACGCGTCACGTGAAAGCATCATGTTTGAAATAATGTGCTCTGATAGCGTATGGAACGTAATAAAGCTCGCACGTTCTATGCAGAGCAATACGTTAGGTTACGTGAAGTTTTCCGCGACACGTGCGGTGAAAGCGTACGCGCTTTACCTTCAAACAACTTCAAATTGAATATTTGGGGAAAAAAGTTATATTTTGTCTTATGCCGCTCTATTTTTGCGGTAAAAGAATAAAAGTAAAGGTTGTTGCCATATACTTTACACTCAAATAATGTGTCGCCGGCAGTAAAATGTTATACCTTTTTGCTACCTCGAACACATTATTTTTGTGTGTAAAAGATAGGGCAATGCCCTGTATTTCTCAAGCAAATTACTATATCCATACCGCTGTCAACATAGTTTGGCACCCAACGTACCCTACATCGACGGCTACGATGACCTTCAAAATACACATTGTCTTCAATCTTTGCCTCAATAGCAACTCTCTTAAAATAACCAAACCTTTTGTTAAACATCGACGTCTGCAATATTCCCTACGTAATTGGAAAAGATAAAATGTTTTCTGATATGAATGATTTAGGGACGCACCATTCGTTTCTCAGGGGGGCATGGGGGTTTGGGTCAGGCAGATGTCTTTTTTTGCCGCCGAAGGCGCAACATCTTTTATTTTCAATTTTAATGTATACCTTTATACATAGCTGGATGGGGGTGGGGAAATGTCGTATTCATCAGTGGGCGATTTTTTGTTTATTTTAGTCTCACTAGTGGGCGAAACTTTTTTTTTTTTTCAAAAAACTCCCATGCCTCCTCCAGGAAGTCAAATGATACGTCCCTTACTATTTTAAGTAAAATGTCTCTAACGCATCTATGGATTTAATGTATACCTTTTTACATATTTTTGCTACCTCGAACACATTATTTGTGTGTAAAAGATAGGGCAATGGCCTTTATTTCTTAAGCAAATTACTATATCCATACCGCTGTCAGCATAGTTTGCCACCCAACGTACCCTACATCCACGGCTACGATGACCTTCAAAAGACACATTGTCTTCAATCTTTGCCCTGATAGCAACTCTGTGTGAAAATAACCAAACCTTTTGTTAAACACCGACGTCAGACCAGACAGGAATATTCCCTACGTAATTGGAGAAGTCAAATGATACGTCCCTTACTATTTTAAGTAAAATGTCTCTAACGCATCTATGGATTTAGACATAGTCAAAACATACGATGAACCATTTAATCTTTTTTCAACCTCAGCTTTGTAACAAGAAATAGTCATACCAATAATTTCACAATATACCTTTGCATTATTATCTGCAAATATAACGATTTGTCAATAGCGTTTCCACTTTTGTCGAGTATGATACATACAGATTATATAATTTTTATTTCTGATATTGATTTGAATAAAAATTCCTTTAAAAAAGGAATGGGGCGACCAATGGGAGCTATGATGTGAAGTGATGAGATCGGGGGGAGGCACTCCCACTTTGGACGTGACGCGTATGTAGAGCTATTAAGACCCCCTTTTTCACCATCGCTGTCACCCAAAGTCCCCATTACCAGCACATGCTCTGTCACCCAAAGACCCCATATTTTTCCTTTAGATATGTCACCCAAAGACCTAGACCCTAATATTTCCATCTGAACAGCAACGAGTCGTCTATCACTGATTTTCGAGGCTTCTTTTGGCTCTCACCCAAAGACTCTATTTAAAAAAAGTCATATTCTCACACAATGCCCTCCTAATTTAGATCCAAACGGTCCCTCTCTCACCCAATGACCCATCTTTTGTATATTTTGTACACTGACTTTTGCTCTCACAGAATGCCAACAATTATGCTCTCAGGCTTGCAATGACCCTATATTTTTTCATATTTTACTCTCACCTGATGCCCCTTACTGGCCAGCCCTACACCTATACCCATTTCATATTGAAGTGCCACCCCGGGACTGAAATGTAACCGTTTGGATACAATTTGTTTCTTTAAAACAATAATGTAACATTAGCATAGCAAAGAAAGATTAGGAAAAGTAAAGCATATTTATTGCAGTGAGAGAGGTTTAAAAACGTACTGCACGGGATGGAAGAGGGTAAAAAAAAAAAAAAAAGGAATAAAGATCTGACCATTTCGGTTACTATTGTTAGGAAATCATGTTGCGGAGGGTTGTTGGAGCAAAATTATTTTATTTAGGTTTGCTTCTTAAGGATTGTTTTCCATATTATGATATAACTGTCGGTTGTAATACCTGACAATATTGCATGGCTGGTTATGAAACGGAAAGTCGTCGCGGATATTTTGAATTTGTTTAACATACTTAAGCGACACAAAAGTCAAAACCAAGCAAGTTGTATTTTTAGTTCTAAGCTGGGCATGCTTTTAAGCAAAACAGTTGCGAAGTAAATCTAGCAAGACCGAAATTAGAAGCTTTTTACAAAGTTATGCTAAATATAAGGGGCCCGCCGTAGCGGGCGCCCCAAAAAGCATCGTGATTGAATGATGGGATGCATATACTTAGTGTGTGATAACCAGATTATACACACGGCAAACGCGAGCCATCGGGATAAAAATAGGTTGCTAATACGATTCAGATCAAATCTATGCCAATATTTGCAGCACCTTGTAAGGTAAACAGCCATTCTTTTTTTAATGTAAATAAGTCACTGATTTCTAATTGGCCTGCTACTGTCGTATCAAAATGTATTATGTTCCATGTTTTGGATCTACACAATGTTGAATATGGTTGCAGTTGTAGTTTAGGGAAGAGTAGAGTATATAAAACCCGATGGATACTCAAGTTTGTTTTGGTTGTCGTTGAGAAATTGAAAGTGAAACCAATTTACAATTTGGCAAGAAATCGAAATACCAAATATCAACATTTTTGGACAACTTTCCACCAACATTTTGAGTAATTTCAAAATTTTGGCTACAGTGAGGCGAAATTGGATTATTTTCGAACAAAAATGGTGAAAAAAGACCCATCCACTGGCCTATACCAAACATGGCCAAGGAAAAGGGGCCATTGATATACTGTAATGCTACGTATGGATTTTCTCGAATTAGATGACACAGAATCGCACGGTTGATAAAGTTTGTTCGGCTAATATAAGGAAAAATTATTCGGCTTTTATTACTGCGCGCGTCATTAACGTCCAACTCACGCTCGCGTTAATTCACGTGTGCACCGGTCACGTATTACGCAACGCACAACTAGCGTAGCCACTGCGCCCAACTGCGTGCGCGACATTCTATATCAATACACGGTGTTATGAGTCTTATTTTTTCGCCTTACATAAGCCGAACAAACTTTAGCCAGAGGGCATTATGGTAATCGTCCAAAAGTGATCCAGCGTAATAGGTAAGTGAAGCATACAGGGTAAGTTAAATGGTGCATTCCCTCGCCGTCTGATCCCTGATATGAATTCATTCGCAACATGAATTTATTAAAGAGACAAATCGCTATTATGAAACGATATACTTCAAAAACGTCATGAACCATATTTTATTAGAGCAGAGCATGGTGCCAATTTGAAATCTGCGACATGTTTTCCCGCTGCAGGAATAAGTACTATTAACATCCATTCATCATTCCAGAAATAATATACGAAAGCCTACGGCTTAACGATTAGTTAACAATACGTATAAAAACAATGCACTATCGTGCATATTTTATCTGTGTAAATTTACAGAAACATCCATCGTAAGGTAATTTAATGTCCCTAAAATTCTTTTATATTGACAATGTGTCTTTATCAAATAATAAATGTCTATAGCCATACAACTGTCGACATGTATAGTCAGACAGCGTACCCTACATCTACGATGACCTTAATAATACACATTTTCATCAATCTTTGCCATGATAACAACTCTTTTAACATCCACCAAACCTTTTGTTAAACACCGACGTCAGACTAGACTGGAATATTCCCTGCGTAATTCGAGAAGATAAATATTGTCTGATACGAATGATGTACCATTTTAAGTTCAATGTATCCAACATCTCTATTAAGACCCGGGATTAAGACATAGTGAAACATATGATGAAGCATAGTCCCTGGAATTTCAGGGTCTATGGATGAACTAAAGAAAAAATTTGACCATCAATTAACGTGGAAATAGGGGTCACCATCCATGTCGTATCTTTTCACAAAGTGGATGTTTTCACAGCTTTTGCTAGAGACAGATGTGCATCAATATGTCAAGGTTTCTGACAGGAGGTTGCGCTAGTAGTCAAGGCAAGATGGAATTTTTTGCAACTTTCTCTTGCCACAGTGAAGCCACCCGTAGGCTATGGTTTGTTTTGATTACATTCGGTCACATTTGACTTCGACATTTGTTTCGGATTAAAAAATAATGTATATTCATAATACTGCTTTTTGCTACAATTCCTTAGTGTGTGAAATTCCTTTTCACAGCATTTTGTTGAGGGGAAGATGCTGCACGACGATGTTGCGACAAGTTTGTGATATGAAAATACAATAACGTCATTAATGACGTAACCCCTAGGTTTGTACTTAAATAGCACGCAGCTGTTAGATATCACCATTAACAGATTGCCAGACAATAAATTATTCCCATAAATCTAATAAACTTTCACAGGGTACCAGATCAATGATAGATGTGTATTTTATTTCAGTCAATGCACTTTCAAAGATTATTTCAATTTCTTTTTCTTTTCTTTTAAAGATGTACGCAAAATGTTCACAAAAAGTACTAAATAATAGTATATTTTTTACAAATATATTATTCGGACCGGAATGTAACTGATTTTTCCACACAATTGTTTGAACCACTATAACTAATTTGCGTGATATTCTCAAAATTAGTATAGGCTATGGTTAATTTTTTCAAAACCTGAAGTTAAAGTTGGATTCCTAGCAGTGGCGTAGCGTCATAAGGGCACGGGGCACGTGCCCCCCCAATCGATCTGAAATTTTAAAAATCCCATAGGAAAATGGCCGAAAAATGGCTTGTGCCACCCAATCAGACCCAGTTCCCCCAATCATGGTCGGTGCCCCCACCCCCCCCCACCCCATTTTGATGACCCACGCTACGCCACTGATTCCTAGCTTAATTGTCTTCCCACAAAATGTATACAATCATTATACTGTTTTTTTTACATGGTGTCAAAAACAAAAAAAACGTAATCCTGCGTGCGTCTTTAAAGAATCTTCATCATATTCTCTCCCATCATTTTATTTCTGATCCTTTCCTTTGTATTATGGTTTAAAGCAAGAAGATGTGTAAGAAATGTGTCAAAAGGTACTCTATTAGTTTTTACACATATAGTAACTTGCAGGCTGACACATAATTGCCATTGGATGTAGTGCTTATACGATATGGCATAAGATAACGGCATTAACTTGTAGGTTGACCCATAATTCCCATTGGATGTAGAGCTTATACGATGGTTTAAGATAAAGCAGCAAGAAGGTTTTATTTACGACTGAGCAAATAATGTGCATCAATGACATTCACTTAGTATATTATTTTATGTTTATTGATAGCTACTGTAACAGATAAGATCTTGCCACAAATAGCATTTTACATTATACGATGACATAAAGCAGTGTTTTATTTACGAAAGATCAAATGTGTACATTAGTGATATTTTTATTTATCTTCATCATATTCTCTACTATTGTTTTATTCTAATCCTTTCCTTTGTAAACGGTTTAAAGCAAGAAGATGTGTAAGGAATGTGTCAAAACTCAAAAGGTACTCTGTTACATATATTGTAACTTTGTAGGCTGACCCATAATTCCCATTCGATGTAGAGCTTATACGATGGCATAAGATAAAGCAAAAAGAGGGCTTTATTTACGACTGAGCAAATAATGTACATCAATGACATGCACTCAGTATATTATTTTATATGTTGATAGCTACTGTAACATATAAGATCTTGCAACCCACACCTAGCACCCACTCATTCCAAAACATCCATTAAGCTAAAATGAGGTTTACATAATACGATGACATAAAGCAGGGTTTTATTTATGAGTGAGTAAATGTGTACATTTGTGATATTTATTTATAGGGTTTTATTATATTTATACGGTTTATTGTTAGCAAGTTTTAACAGAATGTCTAGCTACCAACCCACAGCTCTTACTCATTCAAAAACATCCATAAAGCTAAACGGGGTTTTACATAAACGATGACATAAAGCAGGGTTTTACTTACAAGTGAGAAAATTTGTACATTAGTGACATTTTATTTATTTTATTTATAGGTTTTTATTATATTTCTTAACATGAAAAAGACAAAAGTTATGTTCAACCAGTTTGCCACAGAACAGCTGGTCATGGTAGGGAACACAGAAATAGAAAAGGTGGACCAATATGTGTACTTAGGACAACTAGCTACAATTACTAATCAACATGACTCCAAATCACATGGATGAAGTAAAAAGGAGGACAAGGGCTGGTTGGTGTGCATTTGGTAAACTCAACGACATCATGAGAAGTAAGATGCCAACTTGTCTGAAACGAAAGGTTTTCAACCAATGTGTACTACCAGCCATGACCTACGGAGCTGAAACATGGTCACTTACTAAGAGGATGGAGCAAAAACTGAAAACTGCACAGCATAGCATGGAAAGATGCATGCTGGGCTTTACCAAAAGGGATAGGAAAACAGTGGCATGGGCCAGGAGCCAAACAGACGTTACAGACATAATCCCCGGGCATAATCCACACAATAAGGATGAAGAAGTGGCATTGGACTGGCCATCTTGCAATATCAACAGATAATAGATGGACAAAGAATGTCATGGAATGGAGACCTTGGCTGGGTTCGAGGCACCAAGGCAGACAGAAAGTCAGATGCAGAGATGAGATACCCATTTTCATAGGGATCAGGTGGATGGCAAAAGCAAATGACAGGAATCTTTGGTGCCAACTTGGGGAGGCTTTCGCCCTGCAGTGGGCTGAATACGGCTAATGATGATGATGATGATGATGATGATGATGATGATGATGATGATGATGATGATGATGATGATGATGATGGTGATTATATTTATAGGGTTTATTGTTAGCGAAGTTTAATAGAATGTCTAGCTACCCTCAACTCCAACCCATTCCAAAACACCCAATTAAAACTGTGCTTAGCATAACATAATATAACATAACACTTCAGGTAAGTAGCAATTTCACACCGCCTAATCTATTTAATGTTCTATTTTACCCCTCCTGTGTGGTGACAAAGTAAATTAAATTAAATTCTACTCTACTCTACTCTACTCTACTCTACTCTACTCTACTCTACTCTACTCTACTCTACTCGTTGTTTGTGTTGCTGCTGTTGTTGTCTTTTCGTAAGATAGACTTACCCTATAAGACATTAATTGGTATTTCAATTTCCTGAGTAGAAGTACGAAATTAAAATAAACATAATTTTACGTAGCCAGTACCCACACACGCACCAAATCACTCTAAAAACATTTCTTGACGTTCGCACTCTTAATGTTTTATATAAGGCTCTTATCCAACCGCAGTTCGACTATTGCAGTGTAGTTTGGTTTGGTCGCTTCAATGAAGATGTACGTAAATTATGTGTTTTACAAAAGCGATGTGCTAGAATAATATTGCGTGCCAACTACCTTACGATGTAATGTTTCCTATATTAGGTTGGGAATCACTTCCAAATCGTGCAATGTATTTCAAATCACTGTTACTGTTTAAATGTCTTAACGATATATCACCACAGTACCTTATCAACAGGTTTTCTTATGTACATGAAAAACATAATGTGAACACCAGACAAGCTGCGTCCAATTTATTGGCTCTACCGCCTTGCACAAATGGTTATGACACTGGGTACTTTAAATCATCTTTTTCATACAGTGGGGTTGAGGTTTGGAATAAACTGAGTAATGATGTAAGAAGTTCTATAAATGTGAAGACTTTCAAGCAACGATTCAAGTCTTAAAAAAATTGAGCATGTACTTGTTAATGATGTATTTCTATTCTACTTTGAAAATTGTATATATTTCTGTATTTTAATTTTGTAACTAATAGTTGTATGTTAGCATGAAAGTTCATCTGTATTGGTAATCCATATATAGAAAGATTTAAACTCTTGATCTCAATACAAAATATTTACCTCCGTAATTTTCAGCTGTTGCTACTACAGCCTTCGTCAGCGGAATGACCCGATCGTGCACTCTTGAAGTGTGACGTAATGACCGGGTCATAGACCTTTGGTAACTTGTAGCGCCCTCCGTCTTTGTTCAGAGATGGTTGGTTGGCACAGCCACATACAAGAATCTTGGCACCAAAGATCCCACACCAAGGTACAAGAAAGAACTAGTGTCAGTGCTTCAAGATTTGGAGAACGAGAAGGGGATTAATAGGATTGAATACCGTAAGCTTTATCCTACGACTGAGTCTCCACCCAAGTTTTATGGTCTACCAAAGGTACACAAACCTGACATCCCACTGAGACCTATTGTTAGTAGTGTTGGTACCATAACATATAACTGTGCTAGACATTTGGCGGACATCTTATCTCCGTTGGTTGGTAAGACAAAACACCACATTACCAATTCGCAACATTTCGCTGACTGCATCAAAAATGAACGCGTTGAGGATGATGAAGAGCTTCGTTCGTATGATGTAACAGCACTGTTTACATCTGTGCCTGTGGACAAAGCGCTCCCCATTATACAGTCTAGACTGGAAAGAGATAACACCTTGCAAGAAAGAACTCAGTTGTCTGCGGCCCATGTGGTAAAACTCCTTGACGTTTGTCTCCGTTGTACGTACTTTGTTTACAATGGCATATATTACCAGCAAATCCACGGAGCGGCGATGGGTTCGCCCGTCTCGCCGATTGTGTGTAACCTGTACATGGAACATTTAGAACAAATAGCCATTACCACAGCACCCCACCCCCCGGAGTGGTGGTATCGTTACGTCGACGACACACACACAAAGCTCAAGAAAGAACACGCGCAGGAATTTACGGATCATCTCAACTCGTTGGACCCCGACATCAAGTTTACCACCGAAGGGGAGGAAGATAAATCCCTCGCGTTTCTAGATACTTCGACCGTGATCCAAGCTGACGGCAGCTTAGAGATCAAGATATACCGTAAGCCAACGCACACGGATCAATATTTGCATTTTTCGTCCAACCACCCGTTAGAACACAAGTTTGGTGTAATACAGACTCTATTCCATCGTGCAGAGACAGTGATCACCAACCCTCAAGTGGTTGTTGAGGAAAAGGAGCATATTACGCAAGCTCTCTCCAAGTGTGGCTACCCGCCATGGGTCTTTGACAAAATCAATAAGCCCAAGAGCGCAAAATCAAACGCGAATAAGGACAGTAGTACTACCAACAAAGGACAGATCGTGTTACCCTATATCAAAGGGATTTCGGAGGCTCTTCGAAGGAATTTCCAAAAATTCGGTATACGGGTAACATTTAAACCTACACAGACACTGCGCCAATTTTTAGTGGCGCCAAAAGACAAAACTGAGAAAAAGGACGTAACTGGTCCAGTGTACTTGATTCCATGCCAGGGGCAGACTACAAGAGGCACCTGCAAAGAATCGTACATTGGAGAGACTGAACGTTCTCTCAAGACCAGATTTCTCGAACACAGACGTCCTAGCACAACTTCGTCTGAGGTTTCCAAACATATCCACATAGAGTCACCGGGCCATCACGTCGACCTGGACAAAGTCCAAATTTTGGATAGGGAACCTCGCTGGTTTGAGAGAGGAGTCAAGGAGGCCATCCACATCAGGGCCAACCAACCATCTCTGAACAAAGACGGAGGGCGCTACAAGTTACCAAAGGTCTATGACCCGGTCATTACGTCACACTTCAAGAGTGCACGATCGGGTCATTCCGCTGACGAAGGCTGTAGTAGCAACAGCTGAAAATTACGGAGGTAAATATTTTGTATTGAGATCAAGAGTTTAAATCTTTCTATATAATAGTTGTATGGTTTATATAAATTGCATGTTGAAAATTGTTGCCTTTTAATGTTATGTAAATGTATTGCAGGACCCTATGTAAGACCAGCTATCGGCTGAATTGGGCTACCCTGGATAAATATGAATAAAATAAATAAATAAATAAACATATCGTAGAGGCGCTAGGGATATTCCACGTTGCTACTAAATATTTTATCATATCTCTTTGTCACGTACTGGTATGTAGCGAAATGTACCGACGGTTCTCGGTGTATCGATATGCCATCGGTACTGTGTGGCACCGACCCAACCCTCGGCATTGGCTACGCTACAGATAATACTACTCTCATTCACTATCTACTCTACGCTACGCTACTCTATTCTACTTTACCATACTCATCGCCTCTCCTCTCCTCTCCTCTCCTCTCCTCTCCTCTCCTCTACTCTCCTCTACTCCATTCTACTCACTCTACCATACTCTTCGCCTCTACTCTTCTCTCCTCTATTCCACTCTACTTTTCTCTAGTTAGACTACCATACTCTCCGCCTATATTGTCCTCTGTTCTCTTTGATTGATTGATTACCAATTTTATTACCATTTATTCACTCCAAGATAGTGAGAACCAATGAAAGCCTCCGTTAGTAAATTACTAGCCGTGCATAAATGTTGTACAATTGCACGGGCGCGCACTCCGCGTAGTACCCGCAGAGCTTTCGGACGCGTTTATTTTACTTGCGGGTTGTTGCATTTATATTTGCCTGCATTTTCCCAATTTTTAGTGACAATTTTGTACTGAGAAGTGGATGCGTCTAATGCACTCCCCCCTTCGGGGCTCGTGCATTAGACGCATCAACATCTCAGTACGCGTGCATTATTTTGTATAATTTCACTCCCAACAAGTGATACCATGTATTAACCTATAAATATAAAAATACACATAAGAACAATTAAAATATTTAAGCAAGAATTGCACAAGATATCTTCTCCTCTCCTCTCCTCTCCTCTCCTCTCCTCTCCTCTCCTCTCCTCTCCTCTCCTCTCCTCTCCTCTCCTCTCCTCTCCTCTCCTCTCCTCTCCTCTCCTCTCCTCTCCTCTCCTCTCCTCTACTCTGCTCTGCTCTACTCTCCTCTCTCTACTCTACTCTACTCTACTCTACTCTACTCTACTCTACTCTACTCTACTCTACTCTACTCTACTCTACTCTACTCTACTCTACTCTACTCTACTCTACTCTACTCTACTCTACTCTACTTTCTTGGCAGAACATAAAAAAAAAATCTCTATTAAGGCTGCAGCAACTAATAAACTATTATTGTATGCATTAAACGTGATATAGCTTTAAAAACATTTTAATGTCGGTTTAATTTTATATTTGTACACGGTTTACCATATTAAATGAGAATGAAACAGTAATTATCAACAAGAACAATGGCCGAACGTAACGGTATTCATATATGCCCAATCGTAACCTTAAAATATTATCTTTAAAAATTGAAATCAATCAAAAGTATAGATTGCAAGTAATCCCATATCTATCATCTGTAATAGAAAATGATGGGTTAATTGATTATGAGCTTCAAAATTGCCATTATGTTTATACTTCGTGCTGCATATGTATCAATATTGTTACTGACAATATTGTTGGTATTTGGATGTGGATGGATATTATGTGTTGTCTGGGTTTGTGGTGAGAAAATCGTGAATATTATTGATTAATGTTTAGACGCGCATGCTTCATTTCGTTATTGGTTTAATTTTGTCAAATTTCTTTTAAATATACAGCAGGGTTTTGTTTTCTATTTTCTTTTCTTTTTTATTATCATTGAGTTTTGTGTGTATCGATAGTCTGCGCTCACGTTTCGCGCTTTGACACTTGTGCAAAGAGTTCATGACTTGAAGTAACTTCAACTGAGTCATAAATAAGAAAGGTAGATAATCGAACCAAGTAAATATTATTTGGATACAATTCGTCGTCTGTATTCCATAGTGGCGTATAGTGGGGCGCCGCGAATAAACAACTTTTCGAGAAAATCGGGTTTGAAGAAATGCCAATTTAAAATCGAGTTGTGTAAATCAGACATTCATTATATTTTGTAAATGATGTGAAATTTCTGTAGTAAACTAAATAGATTTTATTGTATATATTTTTCAAAAGAAATAAATACATACTATTGCTGGCAAACTGACAATAAAACTATACGTCACTATGGAAACCGAACAAAACGCAATACCCTAACCTTACTTTAACCGTACGCCACCTCGGTCGCCGTGTAATCCCTATGGCGTTACTTTTCGTCGTTCGTATTCCATAGTGGCGTATAGGTCCGATACGCGTACGCCAATATGACATACGATGTTTTTCATTTTTGCCGATATTTCATAATTATAAAATGTGTATAAAAAGTGGCGTATGGTCGATACGCCACTATGGAATACAAAAATGTCACTTTGTAACTATACGCCACATTTAATTAATTAATTACTAATTAATTAGCTAATTATGACTGATGAGACTTAGAAAAATGAAAGAGAACATCATTAAAAACATATGTGCCAATTTTCAAAAAATGACCAAAAATCACTATACGCCACTATGGAATACAGCCGACGAATTGTTCTCAAATCGGCATTTCTATCATTTTAACGAGTACCGCATGTGTTTTACCCTACATTTTTCTTTAAAGCGATATCTTAGTTAGCGCCGACGTTACTTTAATTCCTTTGGATACAACGGTGTATTCCCTTGTCTCTGTTATTTGATTTGTTTGAGTGGCATACTGAGTCACTCAATATCTCATGCTTTTGTACGTCATTCGTCAACAATGAGAAAAGTTATTTTTATCACTGGAAATCCATTTAATAAAGTCAAGGTTAAACATAAAATAATAATTTAGGAACTACACATTGTTAGTTAGCATGAAGAATCTTAAAATAGCTAATCCGGTGAAGGATGCAAGAAAATTTTTTACATGTTAAGTTTCGAGATCTATATATAAACCAATGTTCATCTTTGTTGTCAATGAACAGATAGTCACAAAAGTTAGATGTAATACCTTCATGCGAATAATACAATATCATTTCCAGCCTGAGAATGGTTGCCATGAATACAGCATCATTATCCTTCCACGAAAACATTGACCTTTATTAACAAACAATAGAATACCTTCGCATATCTGCCAATATAATGATTTGTGCATTTGCAACTGTCTTGCCACTTTCGCCGAGTATGATACTTACAAATTGTACAGGTTTTATTTATAATATTGATTTGAAAAAGCATCATTATTGAATGTTGGATTGTGCTTCGTATGTGATAACCAGATTACACACATGGCAGACGCGAGCCATCGGGATGAAAATAGGTTGGTAATAGGATTTATTTCAGATCTACGCCAATATTTACAGAACCTGGTATGATAAACAGTCCTATGTTTGGATACATATAAATCAAGTTTTAACTTCTTTGATGATCGGGATACTATTCTTTATTGGAGAATTTCCCGGGGAGAATTTGAATTGCAACCACCCTTGTTGTACCAACTGTATTGTATTTCATGATTTGAATTGATACAATATAGCTACAGTTGGTAGAGGATCGAGTCAAGTTAGTTGAAAAATAGAGTCGAAAAGAATAGAATAGAATAGAATAGAATAGAATAGAATAGAATAGAATGTATTGGAATAGAATAGAATAGAATAGAATAGATTAGAATAGATCAGAATAGAATAGAATAGAATAGAATAGAGTAGAGTTGAGTATAGCTAGTTGAGTAGAGTTAGGTAGAGCAGAGTATATCAAGTTTGATTGAGCGTGATTATCGTGCAGTACTCATAAAAGAGACCAAAAGAAAGTGTTTTTTATACTTCCAATAAATCATAAGTTTACAGATTTGCATATTTCTTAAGTAGAGTGCCAATTGGAACCGGCGGCGTGTCTTCCCTCTGAAGAAGAAAGTAATATTCAGATTATTTTCTCTCATTCCAGAAATAATATACGAAAATCAACGATAAGAAAATGATTTGATAGGAGTGGAGCTATGTCGTGCGTATTCCATCTGTGTAAATTGAACGTTCTTAACGTAATTTGATGTTACTACTTTTGCAGTTTTAATAGATATTTTATCACTCTCATGGCCCATTATTAGAACTCACACACTGTGATTGGTCAAAACGCGTCACGTGAAAGCACTATGTTTGAAATAATGTGCTCTGATTGCGTATGGAACGTAATAAAGTGTGCACATTCTATGCAGAGCTATACGTGAGGATACGTGCACAAGTTTTCCGCGACACGTGCTGTGAAAGCGTACACGCTTTACCTTAATGTAAATAAACTCGATTTCTTATTTTCGTCTCACTAGTGGGCGAAGTTTTTGTTTTCAAAAATATTCCATGTTTCCCCTTGAAGTCAAATGGTGCGCCTTTTACTACTTTAAGTACAATGTCTCTAACGACTCTATGGATTTAGACAAAGTCAAAACATACGATGAACCATTCTATTTTTAACCTCGGTTTTGTAACAAGAAATAGTCACACCAATAATTCCACAATAGAATACCGTTGCATTATATCTGCAAATATAACGATTTGTACAATAGTGTTTCCACTTTTGCCGAGTATGATACATACAGATTATATAGTTTGTATTTCTAATATTGATTTGAAATATCATCATGATTGAATGTTGGGATGTACTTAGTATGTGATAACCAGATTATACATACGGCAGATGCGAGCCATCGGGATGAAAATAGTTTGGTAATAGGATTCAGTTCAAATCTATGCCAATATTTGCAGCACCTTGTAAGATAAACAGCCCTTCTATGTTTGGATGCAAATAAATCACTAATTGGGCTGCTACTGTATTCCATACTGTTGTATCAAAATATATATGTTCCATGTTTTGGATCTACACAATGTTGAATATGGTCGAGTCAAGTTAGTTTAGGGTAGAGTAGAGGGCCGGGGATACTCAACTTTGTTTGGGGTGTCGTTGAGAATTTGAAAGAGAAACCATCAAAATACCAATTTTGCAAGAAATCGATATACCAAATATCCAAATTTTCGGTCAAATTGAGCACAAATTGTTGTAGTTTTACAACTTCCTCCCCCTGCTACAATGAGTCGAAAATGGACTATTTTCGGGAAAAATGGCGACAATTTTGAAAAAAAAGACCCATCCACAGGCTAATACCAAAACTGGCCTAGTAAAAGGGGACATTGATATACCGATATGGGCCGGTTGCGTATTACGCAATGCGAAACTAGCGTAGGTACTGTTCTCAGCTGCGTGCAAGCCATTCTAAATTTATATCAATACACGGTGTTATGAGTCTTATTTTTTTCGCCTTATATAAGCCGAACAAACTTTAGCCAGATGGCTTATGGTAACAGTGATTTAGCGTGAAAGGTTAGTGAAGCATACAGGGTATAAGCAAAGTATTCTGGTGTAAGTTAATGGTACATTCCCTCGCTGTCTGATCCCTAGTACGAATTCATTCACAACATGAATTTAAGAGACAAATCGCTATTATAATAACGATATACTTCAAATAAGTGATGAATTATATTTTATTAGAGCAGAGCATGGTGTCAATTTTGGGTGCCAATTTGAAGCCTGCGTCATGTTTTCCCGCTGCAGGAATAAGCACCATTAACATCCATTTATCATTCCAGAACTAATAATAGAAAGCCAAAGGCTTAACGATTAATTAACAATACGTAAAAACGACAAGTAGTTGTACACTGTCGTGTTATTTTGATCTGTGTAAATTTACAGAAACATCCATCCATTCTTCGTAAGGTAATTTAATGTCACTAAAATTCTTTTGTATTGACAGCATGTCTTTATCAAATAATAAATGTCTATACCCATACAACTCTCGAAATAGTCAGATAGCGTACCCTACATCTACGATGACCTTTATAATACACATTTTCATCAATCTTTGCCATGATAACAAATCTTTTAACATCTATCAAACATTTTGTTAAACACCGACGTCAGACCAGACTGGAATATTCCCTACGTAATTCGAGAAGATAAAATATTGTCTGATACGAATGATGTACCATTTTAAGTTCAATGTATCCAGCGTATAATGAACCAAAGACCCTGGAATTTCAGGGTCTATGGATGAACTAAAGAAAAATCTGACCATCAATTAATGTGGAAATAGGGGTCACCATCCATGTCATATCTTTTCACAAAATGGATGTTGTCACAGCTTTTGCTAGAGACAGATGTGCATCAATATGTCAAGGTTTCTGACAGGAGGTTGCGCTAGTAGTCAAGGCAAGATGAAATTTTTCCAACTTTTCTCTTGCCACAGTGAAGCCACCCGTATGCTATCATTTGTTTTGGTTTAAGTCAGTCACATTTGACTTCGACATTTGTATCGGATTAATAAAATAAAATAATTCTGATCCTTTCCTTTGTATATGGTTTAATGCAAAAAATGTGTAAGAAATGTATCAAAAGGTACTCTATTACACATATAGTAACTTGCAGGCTGACACATAATTGCCATTGGATGGAGTGATTATACGACGGTTTAAGATAAAGCAGCAAGAAGGTTTTATTTACGACTGAGCAAATAATGTGCATCAATGACATTCACTTAGTATATTATTTTATATGTTTATTGATAGCTACTGTAACAGATAAGATCTTGCAACCCACAACTAGCACCCACTCATTCCAAAACATCCATTAAGCTAAATAGCGTTTTACATATACGATGACATAAGCAGGGTTTTATTTACGAATGATCAAATGTGTACATTAGTGATATTTTTATTTTTTTAATTTATAGTTTTTATTATATTTATAGGGTTTATTGTTAGCAAGTTTTAATAGAATGTCTAGCTACCCACCCATAGCTCCTACTCATTCCAAAACATCCATTAAGACAACGGAGTTTAGCATAACATAACATAACACTTCAGGTAAGTGAAACATCTCAGGCGTAGCAATTACTCACCGCCTGATCTATTTAATTATCTATTTCTACTCTGCCCCCTCCTGTGCCGTAGCAAAGTGAATTTTAAGCTCTAAGAGACCCAAGGAATATTCCACGTTGCTACTAAATATCTCATCATATCTCTTTGTCACGCACTGGTATGTAGCGAAATGTACCGACGGGTGTCCTTGCATCGGTGCAGTGGTGCACTGATCCAACCCCCGGCATTGGCTATGCTACAGATAATACTGCTCTCATTTACTCTACTCTACTCTACTCTACTCTACTCTACTCTACTCTACTCTACTCTACTCTACTCTACTCTACTCTACTCAACACTACTCTACTCTACTCTACTCTACTCAACACTACTTTACTCTACTCTACTCAACACTACTTTACTCTACTCTACTCTACTCAACACTACTCTACTCTACTCTACTCTACTCAACACTACTCTACTCTACTCTACTCTACTCTACTCAACACTACTCTGCTCTACTCTACTCTACTCTACTCTACTCAACACTACTCTATTCTACTCTGCTTAGCTCTACTCTCCGTTTATTTACTCTACTCTTGTGTACTCTACTCTTATATAATCTACTCTGCTCTGCTCTTCTCTACTCTACTCCCCCACTCTACTCTACTCAACACTACTTAACTCTACTCTACTCTACTCAACACTACTCTACTCTACTCTACTCTACTCAACACTACTCTACTCTACTCTACTATACTCAACACTACTCTACATACTCTACTCTACTCTACTCTACTCTACTCTACTCAACACTACTCTACTCTACTCTACTCTACTCTACTCTACTCTACTCAACACTACTCTATTCTACTCTGCTCAGCTCTACTCTCCGTTTATTTACTCTACTCTTGTGTACTCTACTCTTATATAATCTACTCTGCTCTGCTCTTCTCTACTCTACTCCCCCACTCTAATCTACTCTGCTTTTCCTCTTCTACTCTCTTCTACACTCATCTAGCCTGCTCTACTCTTCTCGAGACTCTACTTTTCTCCATTCTATTCTACTCGATCTATTACCTGTACTCGGCTACTCAGCATTGTGCGTTATTAAATACTATACAGCGTGGGCCAAAAACAACTTTACCCAATTTCAAAGGTTTATATCTCAAAATTGAAAAGCCTGCTTCAAATTGTTTTCACATATTCGTAAAAAACATCTTCTTAGGAGTATTTGGTGAAAAAACTATTGAAAAATGTATTAAAATAAAAACCTGACGCTAGTTTTAAATCAAAGGGTCAAAATTAACTTTGTCCACGTGAAGGGCTACTAGATGTCGCGTCGCATCACTTGCAATAGCGAGGTCGATAGAGAATGACGAAAACTCGGTGTACGCACAAATTTGTTCAGTAATTTTATATAACACAATCAAATAAATCAAACATAAACATTTAAATGTCAATCTACGATATTTCGTCATGATTTGCAGCTTTCATGCTGCAAAGATATAAAAACAATGCTCTTCAAATATGCGCAAAGCATTATTGTAACCTCAGACCTCATTTTTTTTTGTCATTACGAAATGTTATCTACAAGAAAGTTGGAAGTTATTGCACTGCACTTATTGCGTTCATGGTATTTTCGACAAATTGTTGCGTCGACAACAGACTCTGGGGTTAGCTGCAAGTTCCCTTTGAACCGGTGCAATATTTGCAGCTGAACGGTCACTTCTTGCACGTCCGCTCCGTGCTTTGCATCTATTCATCACACTTCCGAGGTTGTGAAAGTTGTTCGTATTAGAGTTGTGTTAGGTTTCGGCGGGACTCTTACGTTCGGGAAACGAATCCGAAATTGACGCTGCTCTTCCAAAAAGCTTTCTGTTCTTAAGTACACCAGGCACAAAAAGAAACTCGTCAGTTATATTCATCCTTGCTGTTCAATAACCTGATAATTTTTGATTATTCTGAAATATACATTTTGTTAATTGGACTTTGCGTTCTCATTTGACACCCTGTTCGTGATCGAAAAACAAACAAGAATTGCCCAAGATATGCGCCTCCAAAGCCTCAAACCCCAAAATCAAAAGTTGCATTTTCGACGATTTTCAATGGGAACGTATCGTTGTATTGCACACAAGCACCACGGGCCAATCAATAAACACACAGTGTAACAGGCACAATTGAATCGTTAGAATTGTAACTTTTCATTTTGGGGTTTGGGAGTTTGGAGGTGCATATCTAGGTCAATTCTTGCTCAATGTTCACAAACAGGGTGTCAAATGAGAAAGAAAAGTCCAATTAACAAAATGTATATTTCAGAATAATCCAAAATTATCAAGTTATTGAACAGCAAGGATGAATATAACTGACGAGTTTCTTTTTGTGCCTGGTGTATATACTGCTGCCATAAAAGTCTTCTATTGTGTTGTGAATTGCCTTATCTTGACACCTTGCAAACCTATTAGAAATAAGCCACGCAGTCACAAAATGCACGAAGGTCTATTTACAATTCAAGAATTACGCCAGATGAAACCTTTGTAATTGTGTAATTTTTATGCTAATTATTGGTCAATGTTAGGAGTGAAGTTTGTGTAATTTTTATGCTAATTATTGGTCAATGTTAGGAGTGAAGTTTGAGTATATAACAAGTAAATGGGGATTAAAATCGATTGTATTTATTTCATGCATGTAAAACAATCGTCACTTTTCAAAGACAACCAAACGTATTACCAAGTACATGTATGCCTAACGCATATGTATGCCTTACTCTTAGCAATCGGACACATCCCATTGAATTACGTGTGGACAAAGTCATTTTTGACCCTCGGACGTAAAATTAGCACCATTTTGTTAATTTAGCTTATTTTGCTTTCATTTCTTCATCAAATACTTTTAGAAAGATATACATTTAGAATATGTAACAATATCATGAATAGCTCTTCCACAATTCGAGCAAGCACCCTTTGAAATTGGGTAAAGTTGTTTTTGGCCCACACTGTACATTAAAGAATAGCAGATGTATGTTGCAGTTCAAATTCTCCAAGCTTGCCAATCAGCTCAGATTTAACGCGATTAACCTTTTGCATCCAAACATAGAATAGCTGTTTACCATACCAGGTGCTGCAAATATTGGAGTAGATTTGAACTGAATCCTATTACTAACCTATTTGTCTCCCGATGGCTCGCATCTGCCGTGTGTATAATCTGGTTATCACACACTAAGCACATCCCAACATTCAATCATGATGCTTTATCAATCAATATAAAAAATAAAAGCTATATAATTTGTATATCATACGGCAATGTGGCAACCAAAATTGCAAAGATATTCGTGATATTCATACACAATACACGTAAAATACACGTGAATCTTCTATCGTCGAAATATCGTCGAAATAATAATCTACATACATATAGGACATATACTAGATCTCTTAAATTTAATGACGATCTCTAACAAAAGATTCATGCGAATAATACAAACGTTGGTGTTAATGTTGTTCCACAGTCAGAATACCCAAATATTACTTGTATTGTCATCTTTTTGTGTTCTTGTTATACCAGTCATGCCAGTAGCGTATGCAAGGTGGGGGCTCCCACTTTTGTCAGTCAGTTGAGGTAAGTGTAAACACTCGGTTGAAATGCCCCTACAGCTACCTATTCGGGGTAGCTATAGGTGCACCGTATTAGGGGTAGGTGCACCGTCCTGACGAATATAAATCGGGGTCAACACTTAACTTTTTTCTGGGCTAATTACGGGGAGTGAAGTGAACAGAATCATTTTGATCATAAAAGGAGTCGTGCCCTATCCTCACACTTTCTAAAACCCGCGTACGCCACTGTATTGTACTAAGCCTATTGGACATTAAATTATTATTGTTTCTATCCTGGGGATAGAACTAGTATATACGCCCGGGGGGGCACTCAACTTTAGAAGTAACGGGTATGTGCCTACCGGCGTCGCGAAGTAGGGGCCTATAGGAAACAAAGCATGATTTAAAAAGGGGGTCACTGGGTACAAACAAAATAAAAAGGGGGTCATTGGGTATAATATTTTGAAAAAAGGGGGTCATTGAGTATAACATTTTGAAAAAATGGAGCAAAATTTTGAAAGTTTCGACAAAATTTTGCCAAAAATTGAGCCAAATTTGAAAGTTCCGGCATTTTTTCTGGCATTTTGATGATGCTATTCCAGAAAATCTAGAAAAAAGGGGTCATTCGGTAGCCGCAACCAAAAAAAGGGGGTCATTGGGTAGCCGCAACTAAAAAAAGGGGGTCATCGGGTATTGTCGACTTCAAAAGAGGGGGCCTATTGACAGGCACATACCGTCACTTCCAAAGTTGAGTGCCCCCGGGGTAGTACGATGTTAATACGATGTATACTCATCAACGAAACCCCAGTTATGCACCTGCAAACGCGCCTAACACACAACAGTTCGTGGAGACGTAAGGAATAGTCCATGTTGCTACAAAATATCTCACCATATCTATATATCACGTATTTATTTGAGAAACTAATGACACTGTTTCGATAAGATCAGACAGGTTATATTTCATGCAGGAACACCTGATGCCGCAACGAGCACGATTCTCTGATTTATAATACGATATGTAGACACTGAAACATGTTCATCTGTCTAATACAGTTTTTTAACCCTGATAAATTAGTACCCAGGGATGTACATTCAAATAATTACATGGAAATATGGGGTTCTAAAAAAATTGTTTTACTTTGATAAATATTTATGTGGTCTTGTGAAACAACAACATGTCACATTTCGGGGAAGTATTCAAAACTACTGGTCCCTCGGTATCGGATGATTTGACTACTTGTGAGTATAGTAGTGTCAAATTATCCAACACCTCGGTACCAGTTTTTTTACTACTTTCCCTCCAGCATGTTGCATTTGTATACTCTCAAATCAAATTAGTTGTAGATAGTGCAGTTATGATATAAAAAAAGCAGTATCATTCTGTGTTATGTTAATAACAGTCGCCTACCAGAAACTAATTACCCCTTTTATTACGAGACGAAATCTCATAATCTATGTATCAAATTTAAAACTGAAATGGCAAAAACAAACCTAGTTTTAATCTGCAAATTTTAACTTTTCATTTGTCTGGATAGCTCAAAATTGGTAGCCATGGTGACTCCTTGAATGAAAAAAGATGCATCTGCACAAGTTGCACTAAAAAACTACTAAAATCAGTTTACCATTCCACTCTCTCTACATGACTTGTCAAGGATGACCGCAACATGGCAACAAATTGTGAGCTATTAAGACAATCGAGGCATCACAATGTCAATACGACTCTTGGTTCCTTTTTGCTATTCAGTTGTAAAATTTGATGCATAGATTTTGAGTTATTACCTAAAGCGGAGGGTAATTACTTTTCAGTATGTGTTAATTTGCAGATGTATGGAAGACATACATATTGATTAGCCGTATTTTGGGAAGGGAATAATTATGTGACACAAAACTTGCATCATTCTGTGAAAATATGCAAATCTTACAAGTAAAATTTGGTATTTTCCCTTTAATACATAGCATAAATGTTGGGCAATTACTACCCAATCAACAGACAGTGTGAATTAATAGGAAAATAATAAGCCTCACCCTAACCGAAAAAACCCCAACAAACATTGGTTTAACTTAAGGGCTGGGGTATGAACGTTTGGACAGTATTTATTTTGGGACATTAGAGCACATCAGACATATCGAATTGCATTCTGAATACGAAGAATGTCATTCTGATATCAAATAATTTTGAAATTCGCAATTTAATACAAATACTATAGAAAATGATTAAAAATTGATATTTATTATAATTAACAGTACTCGACTTTATAAATCTGATGATTTAAACTTAAAGTGTATGTAGGTGGGATGAAAAGCCGAAGATCAATTGAAAATGTTGACCTTTCGTATTGAATATATGGATTTTTTTCCCAAAACACCACAAAAAATTAGGTCTTTTTGGGAAAAAAATCCATATCTTCAATATGAAAGGTCAAAATTTTCAATTGACCGTCGGCATTCCTCCTTTTTTTTTTTTTTTTTTTTTTTTTTTTTTTTATTCATTTTGCTTTTAGATTAAACAGGACAAAAGACAAATAACTTGAGAAAAAATAAACAAAAGATAGAAAGAATAAAAACAACACACACAAATACAAAAGCATCTCTTATATCACTAGTACAATACAATATTATGCATATTTTTAAATTCGTTTAAATACTTTGTTTGTCCGTGGGCACATGAGAAAGACAATAATAATTAATGTTATATTTATATATAATTACTGTTGTTACATTTTTTTCTTACACAAAACCTTCCCATTTCATACGAAAGATATTCAATTTATTTATTCTCTGAAAACAAGCTTTTTCTTCTTCAATTTTTTACTTAAAAATGTGAGAACGTGGCGATATATGGTTTTTCATTTGAAAACCTGTTCCTAAATAAATAATACTTAGCACTCAGAATAATATAGTTAAGCACTTTGAACCTTGAATGTCCTTCCAGTCCCAAAATTATATCTTTATAACATAGATGTATTCGAGTCTGTATCTTTCCATTTAACCATGTCTCTATCTCCTTCCAAAAAGAGTTTATTTGATGGCATTCCCAGAACATGTGATCAATTGTTTCTTTATTTTGACATAAATGACAATTTTCGTTCTCTTTCAGATTAATGAGCTTTAAATAACTATTGCTTGGAATTATTCGATGAAGGATTTTATATTGAAAAAATCTCATTCTTTCTTCAGTGGTAATTTGAAAAGGTAATGTCCAAATGTATTCCCAATTTAGATTACCCAAATGATCAAACAAACGATCATAATAATTCTGATTTACTGGTTTTGTTGATTGTGACATGTTAAATTGTTTAGATACATCACGAGTTGTTAACTTCTTTACTTCTAACGAAATATTTTTTTCATTACTTTTAAGTTTTCCCATATCTGTTTCAGAAAGTTTCTTTATTTCTAATTTCCATTCCCTTGGTAAACTATTTATAACACCGTAATATGTTACAAAATCAATACATCGTCCATATTTTTCACAAAGCTTTTCATATGAATAAAATGAACCTTTATCATCTAATATATCTTTAATCTTTATTAGTCTTGTTCGAGCTCTATAAAGAGCCTTGTTTACATCTTTTGAAAACAACTTGTTATAACTTAGTGGCATATGCAATACATCTTCCAAATTGATTGTTTCTTTGTTATTACATTGTTTAAAACTTTGCCAGCTTAAAATGACTTCTTTGTAAAACTGGGGGAAATTTGCAGGAAAAACAGAATCATCAACATTACATTGTAACAGGAACTCCAGACCTCCCATTTTATTAAAGAAATAATTTGGGACATCTTTCCACGGTGCATAACCTTCACTCAAAAATCTTTTTAGCCACATTATCTTTAATGCTTTGTCTGTATTGAATATATTTACCATCTCTATTCCTCCGCTTTCTTTTGGTGCAATTAAAACAGAACGTTTGATTTTTCTGGTTTTCCACTCCATAAGAAGTTATACAGTATCTTTTGAACATCAGATAACACATTTCCACTCACATAATCTGTGGACATTAAATAAGTCATTTGTGAAATACCAATACTTTTTACTAATAAGACCTTTCCTCTAAGTGTTAGATCTCTTTGTCTCCAAATATCTAATTTGTCTTTTAATTTTGTGAGTCTTGGTTGAATATTATACTCATTACATTTTTTACTATCATAACCAACAAATAAGCCCAATATTTTCACAGGTTCCTTAGTTGGTTTAATACCATAAACATAATCATTACAGTGTCTAAGACTTCCTATCTTCATCAATTCTGTTTTCTCCAAATTTATCTTCAAACCAGACAACCTTCCAAACTTATCTATTTCTCTTACAAGATTCTCCACAGATTTTGAATCGGATAGAAAAAAGGTTGCATCATCTGCAAAAAAAGGAGCACTTAAGTTCCACCCCACTTGGGAGTTCTATGCCATTAATATCCTTACATTTCAAAGTTATTAAAGCCAACATTTCTATCACACATACGAATAATGCTGTTGATAACGGGCATCCTTGACGAACACCTCGTGTCAGATCAAACCAACCAGTAGAAAACCCCTTATTTATTACACAACTTTTAATATTTGAATAAAAACATTTTACCCATGAAAGCAGGTTTGGACCAAAATTAAATTTCTTCAAGGTTGCCATAAGAAAACTCCATTCAACAGAATCAAAAGCCTTCTCCAAATCGGCAAAAAGCAACATACCAGGAATGTGGTTATCATTTGTGTACTGCAGAATATCTTCAACTAAACGAATATTTTCTCCAATATATCTACCTTTGACAAAGGCTGTTTGATGATTACCTATAATACTTGGTAGTACACCTTCCATTCGTTTAGCAATTGCCTTTGTACCTATTTTGTAATCGATATTTAATAATGATATTGGACGCCAATTTTGATAAGCTTTGGATCTTTTCCAGGCTTAGGTAGAAGAGAAATTATTGCTTGTGATTGCGTTGTTGAAAGTTGACCATTTAAGTAGCCAAAATTTAAAGAGTCAACTAAAATATTTCCAAGCAAATCCCAGAAACATAGGTAAAACTCACTAGAGAAACCATCACTCCCAGGAGATTTATTTTTAGACATATCTTTTAAGGTTTTGTAACATTCGTCCAAAGTCAAACGCTTTTCACAGAGCTCTTGCTGTTGTGGAGAAAGCTTGGGAATCTCAATTTGATTTAAATATTCCTCAATATCTTCATAACCTTCACCATCTTGTTTACTTGAGAAAAGATCTTCATAAAAGACTTTGATTTCACCAAGAATATCTTTTGATGTTGTTTTAAGGACATTATTTACAAGTAATTCATCAATTCCCTTTTTTGAAACATTTCTTTTTTCAAAAAAAAAAAAATATTTAGAGCTTTTTTCTCCTTCATCATAATACCTGTCTCTTGATCTCACAATACTACCATTAACTTTGTATTTATATATTTCCTCTAAGTTTTTCTTCACTTCGGCATACTCGTGTACAATTTCTTCTTGAAGTTCATTATTTATCTTTTCTTCAAGATCAATTAATCTTTTATTCAAAGATCTTTCACGTGCATTTCTTTCTCGATTTTTTGTGGTTGAATATGATATGGTTTCCATACGTAATTTGAACTTCATAAATTCCCAAAATTGTTGATCATTTAAGTTAGCATATTCACGTTTAACATCTGAAATGACACTTTTAATTAAATTATGATAATCAACATCTTCTAGAAGACTATTATTGAACTTACAAAAACCCGGCCCACGAGGCTCGGTATCACTCAAAGAAATCTTCATAATAATTGTTTGGTGATCGGACATAATACTTGGTACAATATTACAATCTACTATATTCATTTTAAGCGACTGAGGTATAAACCAATAATCAATCCTTGATGCAGAATTGCGATTACGTGTTGACCATGTGTAAGCTATTTTGGTAGGGTTTCTTGTACGAAAAATGTCTATTAAATTGTTTTTAAAAAGAAGACGTTTGAGGGAAATTCGGCCATTCTTATGCTCATCCTTAATAGTATTATTTTTAGATTTTCTATCCAAAGTGATATCCATAGCTAAATTCATATCGCCTCCTATAATCAAGTATTCTTTAATTACATGTTTTTCTATAATATTGCTTAACTGATCATAAAAGATAACTTGATCTTTGTCATTATTGGGAGCGTACACATTTAACAGGTAAAAGGTTTTTTTCGATACTAACTTTTGCTAAAATGAATCTTCCTTCCGAGTCACTTATCACTTGGTCAAACGTACATGTAATTGTTGGATTTACTAAAATAGCTACACCTTTACTATCGTTTGTTCCATGACTAAAAACAATATTACTTGACCATTCTCGTTTCCACTGTTTTTCTAAATTTTTACAGCAATGTGTTTCCTGAAGGAATATAATGTCTATTTTTTTCTTCTTCATATACATAAAGATTGCTTTACGTTTTTTTACATTTCTCAACCCACGGACATTCAGAGATGCAACATTTATACACGACATAAATAAGAAGTACAAATAATAAAAATAATAATATTAAATAATAACGAGATTTGAAATAACAAAAATGTAATCAAAAAGATAAATCCTGATCTACTTGATCAGTTTAGCGGGTGTCTACCCATCCGAAAATATTACAAAATGTTCACCAATCAGTTCAAGAGTTCACCTTGCTTTTATAGCAAAGTTCTTTCAATAGTTCTTAATATTTAATGCTTGTTTATTTTCATTGTTTGCGCTTTAAACTTTCAGTTATGGTGTTGAGATTCACTTATTGATGCGGAACTCCGCTATCAAACTGTCTTTCATTATACTTGTAAACAGTATTGTGTCTATAATAATGTGTTAAGATTAGTCTATCATGGGGTGCAGCTATCATTCTAACTCGTTTCCAGTTGGTTGATCATCACCAAGGTCTCGCTGATCATCCCTATGGTCTCGTTGTTCAGTGTGCCGGCAATTCCTGTGTATTGGGCCTGTATATTCTCCATAATCTCGACCGTATGTATCATCTGCATAAAAAGGCGCCTTGTTTCCTTTTTTGTCCCTCCAGTAACCAGCGACAAACCGGAAATAAATTTTCTTCTTATACAGTAATTTTACTCGTTCAGAGAACGCCTTTTCTCCTTTAAATCCTTGACCGTTAGGTCCTCTACCATGTGATAATTTTCATACTTAAGTTTCTCCTTCTTTTCGTTCATAATGTCCATTTTATCTTGATACCGGAGAAATTTGACCAAGATGTGTCGATTAACACCGTGACGAAACTTTCCATCTCTATGAGCACGTTCTATTTCGATGTCTCCTCTGTCAAATTGCTCTTTCAAAATGGTCTCCACTATCTCAAAGACATTTTCCCCCTTTTTTTCGGGGTACCCTATTATCCGTATGTTACTTCTTCGTGAATGTCTTTCAAGCTTATTAATGTGATCATGCAGCTCGGCGATTTTGCTTGTATTTGATACGATCTTTTCTTTCTGATTTTTAGCTATTATGTCCAGGCGTTTTGTGTCCTTTTTTATGTCTTTAATTTCCTCACCTTGGAAATTCACGGCAGCTTTAATATCATTCAGTTCCTTCTTCAGTTCATTCTGTCCAGTAATAAGGGTTTCTAGCGACCGTTTAATGTATGCGTTTACGTCCTGATCCTTTGCACTATCGTTGCCAGTAGGCTGGGCATTAGCACTACGGGAATCATCGGCGAAATATTTACTTGTAGTCGGCCTTGGATCAGCTGCGTTTTGTTTAGCGCTAGTGTTACGTGCAGTACTCACATTACTACCGCCGCTGTTTGAATCACCCGCCGTATCATTTCCACCTTGATTTTTTCTTCTTCTGGTATCCATTTCATTCGAAATTTTGATCAGTGTGTTCCGAAACTGCTAAATACGTCGACAGTATCAATATTTCTGATTCTGGTGATTATTTAGACAGTCAATTTAACGTTTATTCCGGACGGTGACACCCTCGCGTGCTTCATACCGCCGCCATGTTGTTGAAATCCTCCCTGCTACATACCCTTTAAGAATATATCATTAGATTTATATAATTTACTTCGAGGAATGTTATATATCAAAAATTTGAAAAATATCAAATTTTTATAATTTGACATAAAATTTGTATTATATTGTGATTTTCAAAAAATGAAAATTATTTGATATCAGAAAGACATGCTTCGTATTCAGAATGCAATTCGATAGGTCTGAGGTGCTCTCATGTCCCACAAAAAATACTGTCGAAACGCAATAAACGCTCATTTTAGATCCCTTAATTAACCACCAATAATTTTCACATTTTTATTATTAATCACTTGATCGTAATAATGAAATGATGCTACCAGTCTGCATAATACTCACGCATCATCAATACATACTATTTATATGCAAGCCAATACAATATTTACCTCCCCCCACTCAAAGCTAATCACCAAAGTTGTTTCCTATCTACAGTTTCAAAAGCATCCCATGCAAATGAATATCTTATTTCTCACACAAACAGGTGCCGCCACATCACCCTGTACATCCACTATTAAGCTAGAAGAACTATATTTGCTTGTACATTTTGTCATGACAGTATGCTTTCTTTACACTTATCTTAATGCAAATCTCCCCGAAACGCAGTTGTTTAGATTGTAATTATGAGCAGATAGCAGCTTTCTTTATTCCTCCAGTGATGGGTTTTGCTTCAGGGTATGTATCATAGCCACGCGACAGCAAATATTTGTATGCAAGTACGAGCAAACATACATCGCCAATGAATAACAACACTTGTTTTGATTTTATAATAGCATGTTATGTAACACATGTAGTTCAAGTTGTGGTATAACATGCGGGACATTCATTCTGAGCGGATAGGACGAGATCATTATTTTAATCGGCTGTTCACTTATCATAATCACATATGATTCTTAAATCATGCTCTGTTGTGTGTATGAGTTTATATCTTTAACACTTGATATCATAACGTTTTTAATAGCATTTCAATATATACTAATGTTCCTCAAAGTGCAAATGAGAGGAATATGTTTCTTGGTAGAACATAAAAGTTTACAAACTACCTGTAGTGTTAGATTTTTGCCAATGTTAATTGCATTATGGGGAAATCGCAGCTGCAGCAACTAATAAACAAATTACACGCTTTCCTAGGCCTCATATCGTGCCTCCTGGTACGCTCGTGTAGTAAGAATAAAAATCCGTGCAGTGAGAAGTAAAAATCCGTGCTTAAAAAGATTTGATGAAATCATCTGTGACGTCAAATTTGGGCGAAAATGCTAATTTTTGGAGAAAATCTCCCAACTGTTTTTTTTTAGCCTACTTTAAAAATTCTTTAGTAAAATTTTTTTATATTAATTTTTAAAAACTAGATTAAAATATCTAGGACCTGTTTTTTATCTTTTTGAATTTTGACTAACTTTGTTGAAATTTGGGCGAAAATCAGGCATTTTTATGATTTTTTTTAAATTGAGCATTTTCCAACAATTTTTGGTCAATATTGGTCAATATGTTGTCACACTTTGAATTTGTATTTACACGCATCCTAAACACTAATATCCGTCCTTAATACTCTAAATACTACCGTTTACCTAAGCGACATGTTTAGATACCAAACATCAACCTGTTTAGCTTGTGTTTAGATTATACAGGTTGATGTTTGACATCTAAACATATAGGCCTATAATGTAAACACAAGCTAAATAGGGTGTTTGGAATGGGGTATAATTGTAATAACTAGTAAACCAAAGGGACAGTGTTAATATTATTTTGGATTTGTGTTGTGTATGAAAATCGGCTTCAAAATATGAAACTTTTTCTGAAAAGGTACACGTAGATGATAATAACAATTTCGCTAAACGCCTAACGTGTTTAAAAAGTGTAGAAAATAAACACCCTGTTTATGAACTAAACACCTTGGTGTTTAAAATTAAGCACTGACGTTTAGTTTTTTAAAATTATAATTATCTATAAAATTTGTATGCAACTTTGCCGAATTTTATACAATTTGCCGACAACTTATGCACCTTTGCATCACTAAAGTTACGGAATTTACAAAAATCTTATCACAATTTCAGAATTTTGTATGGATATGTGTGCATTTTATGCAACATTTAATACAGAGTATGTATGCGGGTTTTTTTCATTTTAATGATTAACTGTTTTATCATAATACCGTTTAACTTAATATCAGTAAACCAGCTGTGTACTTTCATCGAGTTGTAAAAAAACCGATAATTCATTCAAATGTATTTACAGAGTTTGTATTCATATTTGCATTCTGATTAAAATTGTTTCAACATTATAATACTATAAATTTATGACATTAGTGAACCTGGTGTGTACTTTCATCGATAATTAAAAATAATGACAAGTCAGTTGAATAAACTTACATTTTTACCCTTCTAAATAAATGAAACCATTTTTTTTCTGATTAACGTTAAAAAATAATACCATTAACCGGACAATAGTGTACGTGTACTTTTAACAAGTGGAATGACATTTTAAATTTAAATAAAACCTATCAGAGAACAACAAGTTGTCCTTCCCTACCATGCTTACGATGATATTACGCCAACAGTTAGAAAAATTGTAAACCTATAAATTTCTATAAATTTCAACTGAAAATCTCCCCCGACACCTCCATAAAATCTGCGAAGACGTACAAAGTAATTCGTCATAAAGAACATGTCACTTCTCACAAAAGTCTAAAAGCCCGATAATATTGTTTACTCTTTCGCCTTATTGTGTTTCTTTAACCTGAGAAACTCCACCTCTTTTCTGCATCCAAGCAGACATCTCCAAGGGTTTTGTCATAATAAGACAGTAGAGTGACTAGGCAGACATTAATGATAGCCCTGTGGTATTTAGCATAGAGACAGGTTTGGTAGCCACGGGATTGCAACAAGTGAATTATTTAGTTTAGTGGATATATTTTACTTGTTATACCCTGATGATTATTCCATGAAACATTTGCAGTTGTGTATTGGGGCTATCAGATCTAACTGAATCCGTCTTTTTAACCATAAGTACAGCGGAAAGGTTTGCCAATGCATGTTCTGTCACGAATGGTATAAGGTAGAATTTAAATGAGATGTGTTTAGCATGAACGTGTTTTGTGTCGATAGGAGTGTAACTATTCTTGGCATTTAATGTTCAGCAGCAGTTCCTGTCAGTAACTGATTTCTAGTATGTACTTTCCGACAACACATTATGTATCATCCAAAAGGACAATCGCAAGGACAATTATCCAAAAGAACAATCGTGAGGGCATGGTGGCTCAGTGGTTACGGCCTTGGACTCATAATCTGAGAGCTTGCTCGACGTGCGTGGGTTCGATTCCCCGTCCCACCACCGTGTTGCGCCCTTGGGCAAGGCGCTTTGTCTCGCTTGCCTCACCCCACCCAGGTGCAATGGGAAGCTGTTAGGGGTAGTCACAGTCGTTGTACTGATGGACCCTGCGCCACTTGTAGGCTGCAAACGTGGTTACGAAATATTCTAATGACGGCGGAATAAATGCAAAGCGCTTTGAGGCTGTTTACGGCATAAAGCGCTATATAAATATCTTTATTTATTTTTTTATTTTTTAGGGTTCCAAGATATCATTCACAGAAGTACGACGTCTTCTAGATCTGGACATACTGACTTATATTTTGTACGAAAATGTGTATATATAACTGTTCCATGCATTGATTGATCAATATATAAGCACAAAATGGTTCCGAACAAGTCATACTTTTTCATGAAACAGGTCATGTAATTCTGTATTGAAATGTCCATTGGCTTATCATATAATTATCATAGTTTCCGAATTCAACTTGCTTGTTTGTATGAAGCAACACAATCTGATACTTGTCTCTCTTGACAAGAAATAAAGTTTCCTAATAATTCATTTCAAGGGTAGTCATTGGTGAACATTATTTACGTGCAAAGAAACCTGACAAGTTTGGAGAAAGTGTTTTTAGGCTAAGACAGGTCTCATAATGTTGCTTTAAAGACAACACATTGTGATTATCCCACGCACCAATTTATAATACAGTGAAGTTTTTTAAAGCTTACTGGAATACCGAAATGTCCAGCTAAGTATGTTATGCGATGGTAATAGCTGTCACTATAGCTGAATTTAAAATAAAACAACGAGATGCACGCTGGTGTTCTCGCTTTGAGTGCCTGCAAATATTCATTGAATGTTTTCTACTACGGTATTGCATTCATCCTTACAGTTTGCATTCCAGAATTAATGAACTGCTTTTGTGTTATTGATGACTAGAAATGTTCATGATTGGGAAAAGGGTTTATGTGGAATTTTAACACTCAATTTGTGAGGCATCCCGGGATGGCCATTGACTATACATAAAGTACCCTACGAGTACCTACATGTATTCATGTATTATGTCTAGGGACAGGCGATCATGTATCTCTGCCCATAGGAAAAATATTAGCCAATTGCGCGGGATTGCGCGGAAAAAAAGTTCCGCGCAAATCGCTTGTCCCTGAATTATGTCCTATACTTTAGTGCAATTTTAGTGCAAGCTTTCTTCGGCCTAGATCACCATAGGATACTGTAATCTAGGTGTGGTCTGAGGAGGGACTTGTATAATTGTAGAATAATCCTCTTGCTCCTGTACTTGAACGTTCTTTTTACCATCCCTAGTGTTCTGTTAGCCTTCTTGGTTGTTTCCGCTACCGCTGTCTTTTTCTTCTGTTGTACTTGCCAGTGCTTTATTCTTCATTTGGTACTGGTGTTGCGGATTGTTGTGTCCAATATGCATGACTGAGCATTTATCTACGTTAAAACTCATTTTCCACTTGTCAGACCAGCCCATGAGCTTGTTTAAGTCTTCTGGCATCTTCTGGATTTCTTCATCTGAGCCAACATCCAGGATATCAAAATACTACATGTGTTGTTGCTGTTGACATGATATTTGTGTTGGTTCTGTTGTTGTCTTGATGTTATAATAACCCAATACAACAATAAATTAACATTATATTTATCTCCGCGAGTACAATGATTAATACACATAACTTGGCTTACGTAGCCCCAGTTATGCACCCATCTCACCAACACACTCAACAGGTCGTAGAGACGCATGGACTATTCTCATCATATTTCTTTGTCACGTTTTATTTGAAAAACTAATTACACTGTTTTGATAGCGATGCTGCAACGAGCACGATTCTCCCATTTATTAAGATACCTTGACACTAAAAGTTTTAACCCTGGTATATTTACGCATTCAAATAATTACCTTAAATCATATTGTATGATGTCAAAGTTTTTAAATGAAGATGCTATTAAAATGAAATAATTTTAAATTTTGGCCCATAGTAGTGGGTTGCGATTTAGTGAGTTGACACGTTTTCCTTTTGTCATTTGGGTCACACGTTTGGTGATGATTTAGGATCTATATATAGGGTGTCCCAGAAAAAAATTACCGAGTGAATAAAATTTAACGTAAGTCGAGAACTAGACATCAGATTAAAAAAAATAAAATGTGGCGCATAGCCTATTTTATTGTGCATCACATGCAAAAATGTTATTTGATTCTGTTGAATGGTTGGGAAGAAATTAACAATTACATAATGCGCGCATCAATGCAGTTCATTCCAAGTTTGATCAACAGGCGCTTTTTTTCATACTCGCTCACCGCTTCCTAAAGTGTGTGTATCTCATTAAATTTAGTCCACATTATCTATTTTATAATCTGACGGTGTTATGTTATTCATGCTTTCACTGAAGATGAATAACAGTTTGTCCAAGAAAGCTCTGATTTCTGCAATTGGAAGCTTTTCTACTTTAATTCTTTATGTTGTGCAAATATTTTATATTTTAACTTTCCAAAGAACATTTGAGCCAAGAATGACAATGAACAAGTGCTTACGGCTTTACGTGTGATTTTTGATACCATGCAACATTAATGTTGAAGTTTCGAAAGATTTAAACTTTGTATTACAATTTCTTGAAAATATTCCAAAAACATTAATGTGTGTGAGAATTGTTTTAAGCCAGATAGAATTCTCTATGCAATCATTCTTTATATAACATTTATATCAACATTAACGAAAAATATATGTACAAGTACCGAGCATCATCTTACATGCAAGCTTTTATTTTCAATATCGTGCAGGTTGTCAAAAATGACAAATTTAACCTATAATCAAATGTTTTGCAAGAAACAGATTATTTATAAAGAATGAAAAAGATTTCACGCTACCAAAAATATGAAGCCCATTGACAGTTAACCACTAGTGTGCATTGTGTTGAATGGTCTTTCTTATAAACTTGGAATGAAGTGAATTGATGCATGCGTTATGTAATCACTCATTTCTTCACAATCGGTCAAACGATTCCAGTAAAATATAAGCGTTAGCGTATAAGATGTAAAATAAGACGGGCTACATGCTGATTTTTAGATTTTTGGATTTTGATGTCTATTTCTCGACTTACGTCCAAATTCATTCGCCCGGTAATTTTTTTCTGGGACACCCTGTTCGATTGTCGTTATAAGACCTATGGCAGGACTTTGTTTTACCTTCTTTGCACACTAGCATAAAAGGTACAAGCCTGGCTTTTAAGGTTATTAAAACCTCTGACCTCTAATCAATGTTCGGTCAGAGGTCAAAGGTTTAATATTTTTGTCGTCCGCTATACTTATTTCTTTCAGCTGGTCGTTCACATATTTGATGCATGTTAGTTTTGGTCACTCGGCTGGTCTCTTTACTACTCGATTATAGTCTCTTCTAATGTTTGTTTTGCTAATGTTCCTTCGGGTAGTCGTATTAGGTGTCCAAACCACTGTAGTCTTCTTGTTTTGATTATTTCACTCCATTTGTCTTTTGAATTTAACCTTCTTTGCACACTAGCATAACCTAACCGATGTGTACCTGTTGTTCTTTACCTGCCAAAATACCAATTCTTAATTTTATTCCACCCGAAAGCAAAGTTACACTCCACTATTAATTCCGTGAAAGCGGGACGGTGTTAAGGTACATGCCTGGTGTTTAAGGTTATTGTTAGGGTAAGACTTAAGATGAGATAGCATTATGGTTAGGTTAAATGGTAGAGTTAGGGCTACGTTTCACAACAGGGTTATTATAGTGAACGAAGGTGTGCCATCCCAATTTAATTTGGTAGTATTTGCATTGTTGATACCCAGCAGATACTTTGGTTTACTTTGGGAGCTACAAGAACAGAAACCTAAAGATGTCAAATACAGCATGTGATATTAAACGTTATTTACATAATAACATTATAAATATGATACAAAGCACAACAAAATGAAAAGGCAGATGATTTATTGGTACAGCAATAAACTTTAAACAAATTGAAAGAGTACAAAAATAAATATACACATAAATAAATGACCCAATATATAATGATAAAAATGAATAAATAAAATAATGAAAAGAAAAATGAACGCGGAGTTGTACTTTTGGGACCAGGATATAATTATTAGCAGATAAAGAATTTGTACTCCCTACTCAAGACGAGATATCTGAACAGTAATTATCAACTGCATTACAAAAATATCCCTGGAAAATGAATACGCTCTTATTTGACTAACAAACAGTCATACCTGTACAATCTACATAATAAAGTGCCGCCACATCCCCTGTACATCACTATTTGTCCTCAGGCATGCCAGAAAAAAACTATTTTGCTTGTACATTTTGTCATGATTGTATGTTTTCTTTGAATTAATCTTAATGCAAATCTCCCCGAAACGTGAACACAGTTGCTTGGCTTATAATAATTATAGGCAAGTAACAGTTTTCTATAGTACAGAAGTATCAGTCTTCGTATGGATGATTATCCCTCCAGCGATGCCGTCTTTGTGATTTTGCCTCAGGGTATGTATCATAGCTACGCGACAGCAAATATTTGTATGCTAGTACGAGCAAACATACATCGCGAATGAATAACAGTGCTTGTTTTAATTCTATAGAAACATGTTATAATACACATTGCATTATGGAGAATCCCTAATACTAAGGCTGCAGCAACTAATAAACTGATTGTATGCATTAAACTTAACTTTTAGTATACCTTGAAGGTAATAATGTCTTTTTAATTGAATTATGTTTATTGTCAAGTACACGATTTACTCCTAATTGAACATGACAAATTCATGCTATATAGATACCCAAAACAATGATTGTCCTTAGGAACAGTGGCTGAACGTAAAAGTATACATAGAGTGAAGTAAGCTTAATCATAACCTTCAAATTATTATCTTTAAAAATTGAAATCAATCAAAAGTGCAGTTTGCACGCAATCCCACATTCATATCACCTATAATAATAGAAAATTGGTTGATTGATATGAGCATTAATATTTCCATTATGTTTCTACTTAGTGCTGCATAGCACCAATATTTCATATATAGTTATTATGTTGGTATTTCGGATGTGGATGACTGTGATTGTCTGTGATTGTCAAAAAATCGTGAATATTGAGTAATATTTCATTATCGGTTTAATGTTTTCAATTTAAATTTCTTTTAAACAGTACAAATACAGCTGCTTTTATTCTTGTTGGTTTCTTTTTTGTTGTCATTGGAGTCTGTGTGAACCGAAATCCCGCGTTCATTAAATTCCAAAAGACATGTTAGAGTACGTTGTTTTCCCTGACTTGGATGACCATAGATGACCACACTTTGCCCTACCAGGATGTCCAAATACCTCCTAAGCCATAGGCTGTATTAATGAATGTTTCCCTATCGGCAAATGAAGAGCTTGGTTCGAAACCTGAGTCCACAAACACACGTTTCTGATTTACCTGTGCGATATTGCAATGGGTTGTGATGCTTTAGGTATAGTAATTTCAGTTGGATGCACCATTACAAAGCAAACAGTGGATGGATGCACAGTAACAATACTGCATGAGGCATTTGATTCCCAAATAAGAACAATAGTCTGTATATTGTTAAACAGCATTGTTGTGGTAAATAATGGCTTGCTGATGGTACAACTCATTGTTGCTAATGTCAAACTTGTCAAAGTAATTGTGATTGTATCACACAAGCAGATAAGAAACATGTGGTTGTGAATTTAACATGGTTTGGAAACAAGTACTATACGTAATGCACACTCTCATAGACCATGATTTCCAAAGGGCATGCCACTTTTTATAAATTCACAAAAGGTAAAAAATCTATTTATTTTGTTAAAATAAGCATCTTGCAATCTGTGTGGCTTTGAGTGGATTTATTAAGCCTCTTGACCATGAATTTGCGCTTATTGCCAAAGTAATTGATTTGTGTCTCAAGTGGATATACTTTTGGATTGTTATTTTTGATATTATTTCTCAGATGCAGCGAGAATAAAGGGGTCTTTTAATTTTTATTTTTCTTATTAGTCAACAGTAAGTATAAATTATGCTTCGCTATAGCCGTGATTGATAAAACATTATAAGATACTTCAATAATAGAATTGTTTATAATACTATCTTTAACTTTCGCAAGAACCACAAAACATGGTCAATACTCAAGCACAATTTCCAATTTTTAACAAATGAGATGTGAACTCCAAAAATCACTCTTCGATAGTCTGAAAACATTTTGATACCAAATTCATATTTAGAATGTTATCAAATTTTTACTTCCATAATAAACAAAACAAACATTAAGCTGTTCTAATAATTGATAACTCCTTCCTCTACATTTATGTATAGTGCCCCTGATATATGACAAACTGGTCATCTGATCACCATATGTCATTTTCTTTTATTAACAATTTAAATTAAAGACAAAATTAATTTCCAAACAAACACCTGCAAAGTAAATCTTCTGATAACATCTTGGGAAATCAAGTAATGAGTTCGATAGAATGAGTATCAAAGTTACCACTCGTGATCTAATGAATTTGCATTTATCATATAGTATATAAATCAGAACTAAAATAATCGACATAATCTTTTGTATACTGTCGTTAAAGTGCCAATTCCGTAATTCATATTTGGGTTGAGGCTACATAACAAAGCACGGTAGTTTGGTGGCATGCACAATTGTATTCATTTTAAAGCAAAGTTGAACAATGATGGCTACATTCATCTCGATTCTCGTTTGCATCTTTACAAGGGGTGGACACTAGTATAATGACATTAAAACATCATTAAAATGAGTAACACATAGCAAGGAAATTTTCAAACTCCTTTTTATAATCACTAAATGAAAGGAATAACTCATCTCATATTATTGGGCTAAATTGAATAAAAAATATATGTGAATAGCGCCCTCAATTTGCCCACAAATAAATAAAGGTTACCACAAAAATCAGAAAAATTTGGATAAAGAAAGGAAAATCTAAGGTAGAAATAGCTAAGAAATATATGTGCAGGCATTCGTGGAAGCCTGATTTTTTAAAACTCTTATCAAGAATAATTAGCTTAACAATACAGAATTCAAGCAACATAACCCAAACCCTATCATGGAACAACATACCTTCAAGTTTTCACAAAACATGTTCTTACGGCCTATCGAAACAATTCTACAAATTTCAACTGATCATCTCCACAAAATCTGTGTGAAGACGTACATTGCATCCTTTCACACGAATCTTTAGTCTAAAGAAAATGTTACTTCTCACAGAAGTCTAAAGGCCCGATAATGCTGTTTACTCTTTTGCCTTATTTTGTTTCTTTAACCTGAGAAACTCCACCTCTTTTCTGCATCCTAACATACATCTTGAAGCGTTTTGTCTGTAAAGTAAGGCGGTAAAGTGACTAGGCAGACATTAAAGACATCCCTCGTATTTAGCATAGAGACAAGTTTGGTAGCCATGGGATTGCAACAAGTGAATTATTTAGTTAAATGGATATATTTTACTTGTTATACTCTGATGATTATTCCACGAAACATTTGCAGTTGTGTATTGGGGCTATCAGATCTGACTGAATCCGTCTTGTAACCCTAAATGCAACGGGAAGGCTGCCAATGCATGTTCTGTCACGAATTGTATAGGGAAGAATTTAAATGAGGTTTGTTTAGCATGAACGTGGCTAAGTAAATACTTTATTCAAATAGTGTTGCACGATACTTGCCAAATGTGAATATTACTTACTTAGTAACTTACTTACTTACTTACTTACTTACTTACTTACTTACTTACTTACTTACTTACTTACTTACTTACTTACTTACTTACTTACTAAAATTGGTACCCACAAATAGACTGTTTTCTTCGGTAGTACATAAAACTCGAGCGTCAAATTTCAGGATGGTAATGAGAAAAATATAAAATATTATATGACAACAAAAACTCATCAACAATGAAAACGACCGGGGGCACGATACTGTCGATCGGGTTACGGACCTTTAAGGGTCGTCATTGGATGAACATTAATTCAACTATGGAGTATGGAGAACGTGTGTTTGGGCATCGACGGAACTCAGAATGTTGCTTCAAAGACAACACATTGTGATTATACCACGCACCATTTTATCACATGGTGAAGTTTTTAAAGCTCACTGGAATAACGAAATGTCGAACTAAGTCTGTTCATCATTATACGATGGTAATAGCTGAAACTATAGTTAAATTTAGAATAAAACAACGGGATGCATGTTAAGTACGCTGGTGTTCTCGCTTTGAGTGCCGGTAAATATTCATTGAATATTTTCTACTATAACATTCATCTCAACAGTTTGCATTCCAGAATTAATGTACTACTTTTGTAGAATTTTAACACTCTATTTACGACGTGTACCGGAATGGGGCCTTATAGGGCCACGACATACTTACGAGTATCCTACGAGTACGATATCCTACGAGTACTTATTCATTTATTACCTCCTATACTATCTTGTACCAGAAGATACTAGAATACTCTTTGACTAATTTTGGTGCAAGCTTTCTTCGACCTAAATGACCATAGACATATGTGATGCGATCAAGCAAAATCAGTTGGAACTCGGAAATATTGATTTTGAGATATAGCCGAAGAACGGAAATATTTCCTTTTGTTTCCTTTTGTTTTGGAAACTCTTTAATTGCTCATATCTTTGGAACTGGTTGTTCAATTTCAATGGGGTTTACTGCAAAATGCAGCGTTGTAAATTATTATTACTATCCTATAAGAAACTGAAAATTTAATATTTCCGAGTTCCGACTGATTTTGCTTGATCGCATCACATATAATGCTTTTTTGTGATCACAGAGCACATAAACTATGTGTATCATACACTTATACTTTCACAGGTCAGGGTGCCTAAAGACTACTTATTCGATTAAGCCCAAATATACCATTGAAAGACTAGGATGCCCATAGACTTCCTATTAAGTTTTTCTTTACAAGGTCAAGATACCCATTGACTACATAAGGTACGTTTTCGACAGCCAGGATATCCAAATACTACACGTGTTGTTGCTCTTGTTGTTTGTGTTAGTGCTGTTGTTACTGTTGTTGTCTGTCTTGATGTTATAATAACCCAATGCAGAAATAAACGTTATTGTTTATCACCGTGAGTACACTGATAACCTGACGTAGCCCCAAGTCATGCACCCGCCTCAACAACACACTCAACAGTTCCGCAAGGAACATTCTACATTGTTACAAACTATCTCATCATATCTCTGTGTCACGTATTTATTTGAAAAATTAACAACAATGTTTCGATAAGATCAGACAGGTTAGATTTCAAGCTAGAACCCTTGCTTAGTAATGCCGCAACGAGCACGATTCTCCAATTTATTAAGATACGTAGACACTAAAAGATGTATATAAATTAAACACACTTGTTTAACCCTGATTTATTTGTACAATCAAATAATTACCTTAAATTATATTATGTTGGTTTTAAAATCTCATACTCTGCAAATTGATGTCAAAGTTTGAGCATGGAAGTTAATAACATGTGCTATAAAAGATTAAACAATTTTGGTCCATAACCGTGGTTTGCAATTGCAGTTATTTTACATTAATATATTCTTTGGTGAGTTGATACTTCGCCCTTTTGTCATTTAGGTCACCTTTAGTGTTATGATTTAGGATCTACGGTTGTCATTGTTAGACCTGTGACAGGACCTTGTGTTACTTTTTTGCACACCAACATAAACTAACCGTTGTGTACCCGTACCGATGTTGTTCATTAGACCTGTGACAGGACCTTGTCTTACGAGAGTGTTAGTGTGCAAAAGGTAAGACAAGGTCCTGTCACATCTAAAAAGGTGAACAAGGTCCTGTCACAGTCTAAAAGGTAAAGACAAGGTCGGAGAAATTAAGTTTAATCTATGAGTAAATTAAATATGAGAAAGGTTTTTAACACAAGTCAACACATACACCTTCGATCAAATGACAGCCAGTGAAAAGGCCTTCATTCACTGACTATAGACCTATATATAATAACATCAGGATTTGAACCTGGTAGAGCATCGGATCCGGGACCGAAGGTCCCAGGCTCAAAGTCCTGGATAGTCAGTGAATTTTTTTTCACTAGGCCTGTCAGTTTATGCCCTCTGTTGACCTGTGTTAAAAACCTTTCTCATATTTAATTTACCACATAGATTAAACTTAATTTCTCCGACCTTGTCTTACCTTTTAGACCTGTGACAGGATCTTGTCTTACCTTTTAGACATGTGACAGGACCTTGTCTTACCTTTTTGCACACTAACATAAACTAACCGTTGTGTACCCGTACCGATGTTGTTCCAACCCTCCAAACGACAGGATACTTAATTCTATACCACCCAAAAGCAAAGTTTACAAGACACTATTTAATACCGTGAAGGCGGGACGGTGTTAAGGTACAGCCCTGGCGTTGAAGGTTATTGTTAAGGTAAGAGTTAAGATGAGAGCATTAGGGTTAAGGTAAATGGTACAGTTAGTGTTTACTTTGTGAGTGGTACGAGCGTATTATATTGCATTTAACGCTCATCAATGCATTTACAAAAACTATACAAACTAAAAGTACAGAAATCTAAGCGGGTAAAATACAGCACGTGAAATTATACATTATTT